>NC_055698.1:32352868-32405368 GCF_017639745.1 Melanotaenia boesemani | reverse complement strand
ATCCATGAGGCTTTGTTGTGTCTGCTTTTGCAAGTTCCGATGTTGCCTTGTCTCCTTGCCTTAGGAATTAAAAAATGCAATTATGATACAGTGTATAAACAGTGTGTGCACCTATAACAACTTGCAATTCACATAATATCAAGACTTTAAAAAGTGACTGATGGAATATTTCACTTCACAAAAGATAGATAGATAGATAGATAGATAGATAGATAGATAGATAGATAGATAGATAGATAGATAGATAGATAGATAGATAGATAGCAAGGGTGTGGTGTGATAACATGTTTGCAGCCTGGTGACACATTAGCTGCAAACTCTTATCTCTTCCATTTTGGGTCAGTGTCTACCTACATGCAATGATTCATCGGTATATGCCCAGTATTAATGGAGAAATTAATTTCACAAACAGATAGACAGGGGTGAAAACATCCTGGTAAATTCAAATTATATGAAGATGATATACATCTTGTGTTACACTTACTCGTCTGTATCACTTGATGCAATGCTTGATATGGTGTCTGCGTGCCAAACACCTCTCTTCATTGGCGTTGATGTTTGAGGACCTTTTTCAAATCTTATAAAAAAAAAGGAAACAGAAATGACTGACTAAAGTAGATAGAATGTTTCTGCACTTCACAAAAAAGTGACATACTGTAAATAATAGTGCAAGTTAGCAGATGTCTCAATGTCAATTCCGTTTTGAAATAACAGAAAATGTGAACAACCAAGCAAGCAAATCTCATTTCTGCCATAAGTAGATGTGAGTGTCAAGACGCGCAGTATGAATGTAGCTAGGACATACCTGCTGAGCCTGTGACCTCACGTGTGACGCTTTGCACTAAGCATTTAGGAAAGTGAGATACACAGACCAAACCAAACTTTACTCAGGATGTATCCAGAGAAGGAAAAGGATGTGTGTTCATACAGTGAAAAAAAGTCTTTTGATAATAAAACACAGACACTGTGTTATGATCAAAACATTGACGGCATGTGATATATGCGCTCTGTCGCTCCAAGTTCCACCCTGATGCCACACGCATGATACGCGCACACACAGATGACCACACTTCCGTCAGCTGATAGAGAGCGCGTCGGAAAACACTTCAACCAGCCAAAACGTTTTTTACGCTCTCCTAGGAATATTGAAACAGTAGCGGGCCATCAAGGAGCAGTTCCAGTGTTAGTAGAGAACATCATGTCCATCACGCGAAAGTGCACTAGCGGAATTTGCCGTCATTGTAATAATTTCTGAGTTGTATTACAGCTTAAAATAGATCCAGGTTTCTTATTTGTGGGTTTTATTACATTTATTCCAGACCTGCGTGGTGTTGGATGTATTCATGCTTTTATCAAACCGGTTAGCCACTGCTGAACTTCTGCGAGAGACCTGTTCGCGGCCAGTGCAGGTCACGTGACACAGACCGGGGACAGCAGCAGTACAAACATCTTCACCTCTTATCCAGATTTTCTGCTTAATTTTTTTCTGACATATTAAAAGAATATTACATTAATGAAGAAAATACATGGATTAAGTCCAACATATACCATGTTTTACAATCAGTTTCTGTTTCCTTGCTTCTGGTCTGTGTCGTTCTTCGCCATATGAGATGTCTAACGTGCCGGCTGTAAGACCCCCTCCCCCTCCCCGCTTCTCTTGACTTTTTATCAATGTGTTTTTATACTCTGAGTTTGGGTAAGGAGGGAATAATAAAAAAAATGAATATACAGACAGTCGCACACAATAAATTGTTGGTCCATGGTCGCACATTGTTACATGTCATCGTCTTTCTTCGTTGTAGGAGAACTACCTTTGTAGTCATGACAACGCCTAACACGGCGGCTAATGGTCATATCACCGTTTATCTACAAGTTGAGGGACAATATAACGTTTGTACTCACAGAACAACGTAACAGCAGGCTATACAACCGAGGAGGACCCATTAACCATAAAACTTAGCATCGAACCATTTTAATTACGACCTCTTGGTTACAGCTAACTGCTAACTGTGTGAAAGTTCATACTTACCGGTCGAGAAGAAATGTTGCCAACTCTGCGTCAGACTTCAGTCCTTTGTTGTTACGAAGCTGTCTCCAGCGCGTGAAGGCGACGCCGATATTTATTCTAGTTTTCCCACGCTTCTTGTCATATAGCTTTTGTGACTCGTAGCGTACTTTTTTCTTCTTACCAGAAGCTAACTCTGGCGGTGATATTGGTCGCTTTGAAGTGGTTTCATCCATGCTTTATATCAAATAGACAAGCCAAGGTCAATTTATCTAAACTTCTCTGGAAGCTCTGCTCTCACAAATTCACGTGAAGATTGGTGAGGCAATTCAGTCGAAACACTGCCACTGTGCGAAGCTCCACCTCTTCTTCCCTTTCTCTCAACTAATGTAGGAATCGCTTCTGAGCTGTACATTCGAGCTGCTCTGCTATAAATTGTCTTATACTCACTCTACTGGTGGAAAAAAGGTACTACAACTTTTACGGACCGTAAAAAGTTTAAAAAGAACCAATAACTTTGTAATTTCATAAAATATCACATATGAAATGATGGCAAATGACATGTTTTTAAACTTTCTAATTATGGTATTTGTTATTTTTTACATGAATTTATATTGAAAATCCTACAGATTCTGCCTTTAACTTGCTCTAATCTCCAGAGTTTTAATGCAAAGAAACAAACGTGGGTCTCGTGAGTTTGATGCCTTGTTGTTCCTGTGGTGGGAAAACTGTGTCGATACATGTGAGGGTTTAATAAATAAGGAGGCTTAAAGATGGATTCCTGCACTTTCAGTTTGCATTTTCCCTTCAGCAGTTTCAGAAAACGGAAATAATAACAATGATAAAAATCATTGTCTGAAGTAGGACTTTTATCACAAGTCAGCTCTTCAAATACATTTATTCAGCGTTTCAGCAAATTCGTCTAAAATCATTCAGCATTCACACTTTCTCCTGGAAAACAACCGGCTAGTTACTGTTTCTGAGTGGGTTTTCTCCAGCTTCCTCCAGGCATGCTGGGTAATCCAGGTGTATCCTGCCTCTGGCCTGGTGCCGCCATCAGACACTCCAGCCTAGCAGGAGGCTGAGATGACCATTCCTCAGGACGTTTTACGGCTCCAAACAGAGAAGCAGCTTCTGGCTGCTGTTAGAGACCTGGGAGAGCTCCGTTATTTTGGTCCTGGCAGCTCTTTTTCACCCTCTCGGGCCAGAACACTCAGTCCTGGACTCAACGGCAGCTGAGGCTTCTTTCACCAGAGGCTCAGATTTCTTATAAATGACTGCTTTTGCCTCGTCTCCAAGCTCTGCTCGAGCTGAGAAACAGCAAACAGGTGTCGCTCCTGAGGGGGAAACTCACCTGTCACATGGGGGAGCACTCAGAGAGGTGACCTGCAGTACCTCCAGCAAACAGCAGGGCTGAAAGCTGGAAATTACGTGTCATGAAAGCTTCAGAGGAACTCTGCAGAGGTTGACGTTTCCTTGGCTTACCACAAACATTTCCTGTGAAGTATTTGCAGGCTCTGAAATTACAGCTTTGTCTCTCCAAAAGCTGCAGATGGAAAAGTGGATCCGTTCTGAGGCAGAGGTGGCTTCATTAGTACCAATTTAACTCAAAGTCACTTCACTATTCACATAGTTTCATGTCTGCATGTGCTTCCAGCAGATGATGTGCACCAGCTACAATCTGCTGTCAGTCTGACTGAGCTCCTCCAGAGAAGGATGAAGTTCTCAGGTATTTTAAATATTAGACAAAAGACAGATAAGGACACACAAACACAGAGTTTCTGTCCCTGATGAAGCATCTGCATCTGCCCATCAGGGTCAGTGGAGACTACAAACACCCAAAGTTCTGTTAAGTTAGGGTGTGTGTATATGTCACATCCAGAAGTTTGCAGATGACACAGCCATCGTGGGGTGTATCAGGGATGATGGAGAGGATGAGTACAAGAATCTGGTCAGTGACTTTGTCACCTGGAGTCAGATGAACCATCTCCAGCTTAACACCTCAAAGACTAAGGAGCTGGTTATTGACTTCAGGAAGTCCAGCCCACAACCACGTCCAGTGACCATCAGGGACGACAAGGTGGAGATTGTAGACAACTACAGGTACCTCGGGTTGTGGCTGGATAACAAGCTGGACTGGACATGCTGTACAGATCACCTGTACAAGAAGGGCCAAAGCCGTCTGTACTTCCTGCGAAGACTGAGATCTTTTAACATCTGCAGGAAACTCCTGTGGATGTTCTATCAGTCTGTGTTAGCTAGTACGCTTTTTTATGCTGTTGTCTGCTGGGGGGGTAACATGACAAAAAGGTGTGCTAACAGGCTGGAAAAACTCATCAGGCGGGCGGGCTCTGTGGTTGGTATGAAGCTGGACTCCCTGGTGACAGTGGCAGAGAGGAGATCACTAAAAAAAACTACTGGCTCTTGTGAATGATGCCAGTCACCCTCTGCACACTGTCATCAGTGCACAGAGAAGCCTGACCAGTAACAGGCTGCTCCTCCCCAAGAGTAGGACCAACCGGCTCAGAGACTCCTTTGTCCCCCGAGCCATCAAACTGTACAACTCTGCATTAGGCAGGAGGGGGAGAAGGAGGGGGGAGAGGGAAGGGGAGAAGGAGGGGGGAGAGGGAGGTGTGCAGTCCGCCTGATACAACACATGCACAATAACCCATACAAACAGTTGCTATAACTTATACGTGCAATAGTGAACTGGGAATCTGTTCCACCTCTACTGTGTGCAATGCTTGTTTATATTGTTTTATTTACCTTATCTTATTGTTATTTATTGGATTCTATTTGTACTTTTCTTGCAACTTGTTGCCTCTATTTTGCTTTGCACCTGTATTTATTGTGTCTTGTGCTTGTCCTGCTTTACTGTTGGTGTTGTATTGCTGCTGGTACCCAAATTTCCCTGAGGACTCTCCAAAGGGATTAATAAAGTATTTCTATTCTATTCTATTATACATATACATATATATATATATATATATATATATATATATATATATATATATGTGGGGAAGTTACGACCCCCGGTTGCTGATTCCGGAATCTTACCGCCCGCTGCAGGGCTTCGATTAGAAAGCTGACGAGTCGTTGAAGAAGGTTTGACACTTTATTACAGCCGTAGGCACGCAGGTGAACAGCATGTACATGCAGCGTGGACAGGCAATGGATGGCAGTGAAAGCAGGATAAACAGGGTAGGCTGTTTTAGGCAGTTTCTGGAATACAACAGAAAGTGGAGGTACTGGTCACAATCTCTTATCACATAACAGGTTATTGACATCATTACGGCCCACAACGTAGGAAGAACGCGGAACCGGAAGTTAGCAGCTACGGTACATAGCTAACGGCTGATCCACAACATAACATCGGCCGCAACTCACATACACACAAGTGTAAACATGTATCCGACGAAACAACACTAGCAGTCATACCAGGTCATATTCATGCCCTACTTTCTTCAGATATGAACATAACTTACGTAATCAAGGACTGCTTAAAGCGCTGAACGCATCGTAAGAACTACGTGGCGAACCGGAAGCGGAACTACTCTAACTAGTACAACGAAAAACACTTCCTTCAGCATAAAACACAAGTCTGTCACTTGGAGAATTCACAACAATATATATATATATATACCCAACACCCAAAGTTCTGTTAAGTTAGAATATACATTATTATATATATTAGTGCTGGGCAACGATAACATTTTTAATCGCGATTAATCGCATTGTTAAATGCAAAATGTCTCTTTCCTTTAAAAGAAGGCCTGCGGCTATATAAAGAAAATACAGTAACTTTTGGTTTACTAACATCAGGGGTTTCCAACCTAATTTATCTTTCTTATCATTAGGTTGAAAAAACCAGGGACTTTTTTTTTTTTTTAACTTTACATAATTTTCCCTCCGAGCTTCTCACTCTATCTCTAAGGGAGAGCCCGGCCACCCTGCGGAGAAAACTCATTTCAGTTTGTATTCGCGATCTTGTTCTTTCGGTCACTACCCACAGCTGGTGACCATAGGTGAAGGTAGGAACGTAGATCGACTGGTAAATCGAGAGCTTTGCCTTTTGACCCAGCCACCAAGCACTTGCCTCCATGTACCACCTCCCGGCCTGGCTCCAGAGGGGGGCCACGGTGAACCACGTTAAGCAAGGGAAGCCTGCGTCCATGTTTTTTCATCAGCACAGGGCTGTTTTGAGCCACGCTTTGTCTGGTCCCTCCCCTAGATACCTGTTTGCCATGGGTCATCCTACCAGGGGCATAAAGCCCCCGACAACATAGCTGCTAGGATCATCAGGACACGCAAACCCCTCCACCACGATAAGGTGGCTGCTCAGGGAGGAGTTATTTTTATTTAATATTTAATATTATATTTATTCTTTTTTTATTTTTAAGGTTTGAATATCTGTGAACACTAATTGGAACAGAAAAGAGATTCTGATGTTGTTGAAAGAATGTAAAGAATCATGTTGGAGATGAAGACTCATGTTGAAAGAAATCTACATTGTGAAGCAATCCTTTCTCACACTGAATTAGAAATATTTTAGAAAAATATACTGAATTACAAGGTTTTACAGAACATTGTAGTCGTGTAAACTTAACATGTAAGGTTATAATTACATGATTTTAATTATAATAGGCCATGATCTAAAGTGGGTGTTGTGTGTGTTGTTCTGTGATTAGATTATTGGAGCCACCACACACACTACGATCAAAAGGGATTTTTTTATCTTCACTATGAGGTCTCGATCAGATAAAACATCTCATAAGATTTAAAAGTGTGTGTGCACCAGGCTGAAGGCTGGCTCTCTGTCTGTGTTAGGGGGCAGGTTAGTGTAGCAGGGTGCATGGGAAAATAAGTTTGCTTTGTTAGTTGGTAAAAGTGAAGCATTAAGTTACATTATGTTTCTCTGCATTTTCCCGTGTATATTTAGCTGAAACCTGCACTGTGTGCTGCCACCTTTTAGCCACTCTGGTCACACAACTTACACACACGTTACTACGAAATTCAATATGAATTTCAATAAATTCAATATTCTCCTCTAATGTGTTTAGTTGTGATTTATATAAAGTTTTATAGAAATCTCTAAAAGTGTTATTTATTTATTCGTTTGTTTGTTTTGTTTTTATTTGGTTTTCTTAACAGTAAAGTAAATAAAAGTGTTATTTATTTATTCTTTTGTTGGTTTTTTAAACAGTAAAATAAATAAATAAAAGTGTTATTTATTTATTCTTTTGTTTGTTTGTTTTTGTTTGTTTTTTAAGCAGTAAAATAAATAAATGAAAGTGTTATTTATTTATTCTTTTGTTTGTTTTGTTTTTATTTAGTTTTTTTAAACAGTAAAGTCAATAAAAGTGTTATTTATTTATTCTTTTGTTTGTTTTTTGTTTGTTTTTTAAACAATAAAATAAATAAATAAAATTTATTTATTCTTTTGTTTGTTTTTTTAGTTTGTTTTTTAGCAGTAAAATAAATAAATAAAAGTGTTATTTATTTATTCTTTTGTTTGTTTTTTTAGTTTGTTTTTTAAGCAGTAAAATAAATAAATAAAAGTGTTATTTATTTATTCTTTTGTTTGTTTTTTTAGTTTGTTTTTTAAGCAGTAAAATAAATAAATGAAAGTGTTATTTATTTATTCTTTTGTTTGTTTGGTTTTTAGTTTGTTTTTTAAGCAGTAAAATAAATGAATAAAAGTGTTATTTATTTATTCTTTTGTTTGTTTGTTTTTTGGTTTTTTAAGCAGTAAAATAAATAAGTAAAAATGTTATTTATTTATTCTTTTGTATGTTTTTTTAATTTGTTTTTAAATCAGTAAAATAAATAAATAAAAGTGTTATTTATTTATTCTTTTTTTGTTTGTTTTTTAGTTTGTTTTTTAAGCAGCAAAATAAATAAATGAAAGTGTTATTTATTTATTCTTTTGTTTGTTTGTTTTTTAGTTTGTTTTAAGCAGTAAAATAAATAAATAAAAGTGTTATTTATTTATTCTTTTGTTTGTTTGTTTTTTAGTTTGTTTTTTAAGTAGTAAAATAAATAAATAAAAATGTTATTTATTTATTCTTTTGTTTGTTTTTTTATTTAGTTTGTTTTTTAAACAGTAAAATAAATGAATAAAAATGTTATTTATTTATTCTTTTGTTTGTTTTTTTAGTTTGTTTTTTAAGCAGTAAAATAAATAAAAGTGTTCTTTATTTATTCTTTTGTTTGTTTTTTTTGTTTGTTTTTTAAGTAGTACAATAAATAAGTAAAAATGTTATTTATTTATTCTTTTGTTTGTTTGTTTTTTAGTTTGTTTTTAAGCAGTAAAATAAATAAATAAAAGTGTTATTTATTTATTATTTTTTGTTTGTTTTTTTAGGTTGTTTTTAAGCAGTAAAATAAATAAATCAAAGTGTTATTTATTTATTCTGTTTTTTGTTTGTTTTTTGTTTGTTTTAAAGCAGTAAAATAAATAAATCAAAGTGTTATTTATTTATTCTGTTTTTTGTTTGTTTTTTGTTTGTTTTAAAGCAGTAAAATAAATAAATAAAAGTGTTATTTATCTATTCTTTTGTTTGTTTTTTGTTTGTTTTTTAAGCAGTAAAATAAATAAATAAAAGTGTTATTTATTTATTCTTTTGTTTGTTTTTTGTTTGTTTTTTAAGCAGTAAAGTAAATAAATAAAAGTGTTATTTATTTATTCTTTTGTTTGTTTGTTTTTTAGTTTGTTTTTTAAGCAGTTAAATAAATAATTAAAAATGTTATTTATTTATTCTTTTGTTTGTTTGTTTTTTAGTTTGTTTTTAAGCAGTAAAATAAATAAATAAAAGTGTTATTTATTTATTCTTTTGTTTGTTTTTTTATTTAGTTTTTTTTTTAAACAGTAAAAGAAATAAATAAAAATGTTATTTATTTATTCTTTTGTATGTTTTTTTAATTTGTTTTTAAATCAGTAAAATAAATAAATAAAAGTGTTATTTATTTATTCTTTTTTTGTTTGTTTTTTAGTTTGTTTTTTAAGCAGCAAAATAAATAAATGAAAGTGTTATTTATTTATTCTTTTGTTTGTTTGTTTTTTAGTTTGTTTTAAGCAGTAAAAGAAATAAATAAAAGTGTTATTTATTTATTTTTTTCTTTGTTTTTTTAGTTTGTTTTTAAGTAGTAAAAGAAATAAATAAAAGTGTTATTTGCTTATTCTTTTGTTTGTTTTTATTTTGTGTTTTTAAACAGTTTTTTGTTTTTTGGGCTGTGGTTGATGTTTTTCTGGATCTCTGACAGAGGAGATGGTTGTTTTCTCCTTGTTTGTTTTTATTTTGTTTTTTTAAACAGTTATTTGTTTTTTGGGCTGTGGTTGATGTTTTTCTGGACCTCTGACAGAGGAGATGGTTGTTTTCTCCTTGTTTGTTTTTATTTTGTTTTTTTAAACAGTTATTTGTTTTTTGGGCTGTGGTTGATGTTTTTCTGGACCTCTGACAGAGGAGATGGTTGTTTTCTCCTTGTTTGTTTTTATTTTGTGTTTTTAAACAATAAAATAAATAAATAAAATTTATTTATTCTTTTGTTTGTTTTTTTAGTTTGTTTTTTAGCAGTAAAATAAATAAATAAAAGTGTTATTTATTTATTCTTTTGTTTGTTTTTTTAGTTTGTTTTTTAAGCAGTAAAATAAATAAATAAAAGTGTTATTTATTTATTCTTTTGTTTGTTTTTTTAGTTTGTTTTTTAAGCAGTAAAATAAATAAATGAAAGTGTTATTTATTTATTCTTTTGTTTGTTTGGTTTTTAGTTTGTTTTTTAAGCAGTAAAATAAATGAATAAAAGTGTTATTTATTTATTCTTTTGTTTGTTTGTTTTTTGGTTTTTTAAGCAGTAAAATAAATAAGTAAAAATGTTATTTATTTATTCTTTTGTATGTTTTTTTAATTTGTTTTTAAATCAGTAAAATAAATAAATAAAAGTGTTATTTATTTATTCTTTTTTTGTTTGTTTTTTAGTTTGTTTTTTAAGCAGCAAAATAAATAAATGAAAGTGTTATTTATTTATTCTTTTGTTTGTTTGTTTTTTAGTTTGTTTTAAGCAGTAAAATAAATAAATAAAAGTGTTATTTATTTATTCTTTTGTTTGTTTGTTTTTTAGTTTGTTTTTTAAGTAGTAAAATAAATAAATAAAAATGTTATTTATTTATTCTTTTGTTTGTTTTTTTATTTAGTTTGTTTTTTAAACAGTAAAATAAATGAATAAAAATGTTATTTATTTATTCTTTTGTTTGTTTTTTTAGTTTGTTTTTTAAGCAGTAAAATAAATAAAAGTGTTCTTTATTTATTCTTTTGTTTGTTTTTTTTGTTTGTTTTTTAAGTAGTACAATAAATAAGTAAAAATGTTATTTATTTATTCTTTTGTTTGTTTGTTTTTTAGTTTGTTTTTAAGCAGTAAAATAAATAAATAAAAGTGTTATTTATTTATTATTTTTTGTTTGTTTTTTTAGGTTGTTTTTAAGCAGTAAAATAAATAAATCAAAGTGTTATTTATTTATTCTGTTTTTTGTTTGTTTTTTGTTTGTTTTAAAGCAGTAAAATAAATAAATCAAAGTGTTATTTATTTATTCTGTTTTTTGTTTGTTTTTTTGTTTGTTTTAAAGCAGTAAAATAAATAAATAAAAGTGTTATTTATCTATTCTTTTGTTTGTTTTTTGTTTGTTTTTTAAGCAGTAAAATAAATAAATAAAAGTGTTATTTATTTATTCTTTTGTTTGTTTTTTGTTTGTTTTTTAAGCAGTAAAGTAAATAAATAAAAGTGTTATTTATTTATTCTTTTGTTTGTTTGTTTTTTAGTTTGTTTTTTAAGCAGTTAAATAAATAATTAAAAATGTTATTTATTTATTCTTTTGTTTGTTTGTTTTTTAGTTTGTTTTTAAGCAGTAAAATAAATAAATAAAAGTGTTATTTATTTATTCTTTTGTTTGTTTTTTTATTTAGTTTTTTTTTAAACAGTAAAAGAAATAAATAAAAATGTTATTTATTTATTCTTTTGTATGTTTTTTTAATTTGTTTTTAAATCAGTAAAATAAATAAATAAAAGTGTTATTTATTTATTCTTTTTTTGTTTGTTTTTTAGTTTGTTTTTTAAGCAGCAAAATAAATAAATGAAAGTGTTATTTATTTATTCTTTTGTTTGTTTGTTTTTTAGTTTGTTTTAAGCAGTAAAAGAAATAAATAAAAGTGTTATTTATTTATTTTTTTCTTTGTTTTTTTAGTTTGTTTTTAAGTAGTAAAAGAAATAAATAAAAGTGTTATTTGCTTATTCTTTTGTTTGTTTTTATTTTGTGTTTTTAAACAGTTTTTTGTTTTTTGGGCTGTGGTTGATGTTTTTCTGGATCTCTGACAGAGGAGATGGTTGTTTTCTCCTTGTTTGTTTTTATTTTGTTTTTTTAAACAGTTATTTGTTTTTTGGGCTGTGGTTGATGTTTTTCTGGACCTCTGACAGAGGAGATGGTTGTTTTCTCCTTGTTTGTTTTTATTTTGTTTTTTTAAACAGTTATTTGTTTTTTTCGGGTCGTGGTTGATGTTTTTCTGGACCTCTGACAGAGGAGATGGTTGTTTTCTCCTTGTTTGTTTTTATTTTGTTTTTTAAAACAGTTATTTGTTTTTTGGGCTGTGGTTGATGTTTTTCTGGACCTCTGACAGAGGAGATGGTTGTTTTCTCCTTGTTTGTTTTTATTTTGTGTTTTTAAACAGTTATTTGTTTTTTTCGGGTCGTGGTTGATGTTTTTCTGGATCTCTGACAGAGGAGATGGTTGTTTTCTCCTTGTTTGTTTTTATTTTGTTTTTTTAAACAGTTATTTGTTTTTTGGGCTGTGGTTGATGTTTTTCTGGACCTCTGACAGAGGAGATGGTTGTTTTCTCCTTGTTTGTTTTTATTTTGTTTTTTAAAACAGTTATTTGTTTTTTGGGCTGTGGTTGATGTTTTTCTGGACCTCTGACAGAGGAGATGGTTGTTTTCTCCTTGTTTGTTTTTATTTTGTGTTTTTAAACAGTTATTTTTGTTTGTTTTAAAGCAGTAAAATAAATAAATCAAAGTGTTATTTATCTATTCTTTTGTTTGTTTTTTGTTTGTTTTTTAAGCAGTGAAATAAATAAATAAAAGTGTTATTTATTTATTGTTTTGTTTGTTTTTTTAGTTTGTTTTTAAGCAGTAAAATAAATAAATAAAAGTGTTATTTATTTATTCTTTTGTTTGTTTTTTTGTTTGTTTTTTAAGCAGTAAAATAAATAAATAAAAGTGTTATTTATTTATTCTTTTTTTGTTTTTTTAAACAGTTATTTGTTTTTTCGGGTCATGGCTGATGTTTTTCTGGATCTCTGACAGAGGAGATGGTTGTTTTCTCCTTGTTTGTTTTTAACTGATTTTAGCCGGGAACCTTCCAGATTTGTTGCCATGTTCAAAGTTTTCCAAATGAAGTCTTTGCACCAAGAATTGTGTTTTTCTCTCTGTTATTTCTTTAAGTTCAAGTTGAGCTTTCTTTATGTGGTTCGGTGTGTTCTTGTGGGGAGACGTGGTAATCTACTCTAAGGATTTCATTCTGAGTTCTAACTCTGAAATTCTTGAAGTTTTCTTCTTTTTCTTATGGGAAGAAAAGGAAATTATTTCCCCTCTCATTACTGCTTTTCCTGCTTCCCAAAGAACAAACGCTGAAGTTTCTGTATGTTGTTTTCTGGATATAAAGATGTTTCTCTTTTAATGCAGAGTTTCAGTGGTGGGGCTGCTGTCTGGTGGGAGAAAGCTTCGTGTCTTTCATGTGTTTGATCTACAGCATGGGAAGCACTCAGATATGTTTGAAAAAAAATTGCCAATTGGCTTGAAAAACATATCTTTGAAATTCCATTCACCACCACACCATGAATCTGTGTTTGCAAAAGAGAATAAATTCTCTGAGCTTTGTGTGGGACTCGATTCCTGACAGACAGCAGCTGCTGGGTCATTTTGTCTGTTAAATTCAGTATTTGACTGGATGCAAACAGCCTCTCGCTGTGATGAAATGGCGTCTGCGGAGGGACTTACCGTTTCTCTCTGTGCATAAATAACTTAGCAATTCCTTGTAAATATTGGCGGTATGACACACGAGTCATTAGATTCAGTATTTGACTGGATGCGAACAGCCTCTCGCTGTGATGAAATGGCGTCTGCGGATGGACTTACCGTTTCTCTCTGTGCAGAAATAACTTGGGGATTCATTGGTAATATTGGCGGTATGACCCACGAGTCATTAAATTCAGTATTTGACTGGATGCGAACAGCCTCTCGCTGTGATGAAATGGCGTCTGCGGAGGGACTTACCGTTTCTCTCTGTGCAGAAATAACTTGGGGATTCCTTGGTAATATTGGCGGTATGACCCACGAGTCATTAAATTCAGTATTTGACTGGATGCGAACAGCCTCTCGCTGTGATGAAATGGCGTCTGCAGATGGACTTACCGTTTCTCTCTGTGCAGAATTCACTTGGTTAGATTGTGGTGGTGTGACCCACGAGTCATTAGATTCTGGACGTATGGGATCCCTTGTGATAAAGGCATGCTGAAGAGCTTCACTTGGTGTGATACGTTTCTTTGGATCTATTTCCAACATCTTCTTGAGAAGGTCGATGAAAGCCAAAGGGTCCTCAGGGTCATTAGGTATCTCACGCAACTCTGGCAGCTCATCTAGAGAGTTTATGTTGTTACGACTATCTTCACGTCGTCTGCGGGCATAATATTCCTCTGGTGTCTTTAGCCGCCACGGACAACCAGTAGAGTCTTGGGAGGGAGTGAAATATTTGTTTCTATTTAATCCATTTACAATTAAATGATTCGGGAGCATTCCTTGCAGCTGCACGATGGTTCTCAACATCTCATATTCAGAACTCATAGGATACAGATCCTGACAAGTAAACAATTGAGCCAAAACGCAGCCAAGAGACCACATATCGATTCTTTCATCGAGTGGAACGCCTAAAATGACCTCTGGAGACCTGTAACCAAGAGCCTGACATTCCTGTCCCACTGGCAGTTTGGATTTCGTTGTAGCGAGGCCAAAATCGATCAATTTTGCTTTAAAAGGATGCAACTGATGATTTACAAGCATTATGTTGTCAGTTTTGATGTCAGTATGGATAATTTTCTTCCTCTTTAGAGCTTTTAAAGCCACAAACATCTGCTGAGCTATAAGTCGGATCCCAGAGATGGGCAGTGGCGTGAAGCCGCTTTCACTCATAACTTGAAATAGATTTTTGTCCAGTAATTCAAATGCAAAGCAGACTTTATTACGGTGTTTAAAAGCTTCATAAAACTTAACTAAATTGTTTCTGTCAGGATCGAGCTGTCTGATTTTCTTTAAGATTTTATATTCGCCTTCCGCTGCATTACGATCTTGTTCCTTTAAAATTTTAACGGCTACAAGTTCCTGCGTGTCCAGTTTTGTGCACCTAAACACCTCTCCGTAACTTCCTGAGTCCTGGGATTCCTCGATCCGATAACCGCCGCATCTGGTAGGTATAATCACTGCCATTTTCTCTAAATGTTGTCTTGTTTTCAAAACTTGTGTTTCCGTTCTGTTGCCTGAGAGCAAATGAGTAAACTCTGTTAGAACGCGCCGTTTATAGACACGCCCTGCCTTTGATGCGAAACGATGACGTGTTGTTATGGTTGCCACGGCATTGCCACGCCCCCTGCCTTTGATGCAAAAGGACGTGTGACGTATTGCCTTGGCATCGCGCCCCCATCACCCCCACCCCTCCCCCCGCCACACCTCACACACAAACACACCCGCGCGTGCGCACTACTGACCCCACAGCAAGCAGCATCCTCCGGACTCCGGACGGGTGGGACCACAGACGTGATGAACAGACGCCGCTGCTGCTACTGACGAGCCGTAGCGCCGCCATCTTGGACCGGTACCGACTCAACTCACTGACCGGCGCAATAACGTGTCCGTTAACTCTCAATACTAATCTGATGTTAAAGCTTTCTTTCCAGTTTTAGTCCAAATATCACTGAAACTATAAACACGCCCAAGTATACACACACACACATCTCTCTCTCTCTTTATATTCACACTACTTTGGACCACGAGTCCGCAATAAAGAAATACTACTACTACTAATGTATAATATAAAGCAGAAAAGTCTACCACTTTAATGAGAAGAGACAACAACAAATACAAATCAGTTCATTTCTATGTAATAGATAGACAGACAGACAGACAGACAGACAAACAGACAGACAGATAGCTAGATAGATAGATAGATAGATAGATAGATAGATAGATAGATAGATAGATAGATAGATAAATAGAGGAAAACATAAATAAATCAGAGTTTAAATATAAATCATACATGTACATAGGATGTACGATGTATGATTAGAGTAAAGGAAAACATACAAATCATATATAGAGTATCAATATCATTCTGTAAAAGATAAAAGATACCAGAGAAATGGAAAATGTTTACAAAAGCTGTGTAGAGAACGGATATACTACACAGAGAAAAAGAGAAGCATTTAAGTCTGTAGGAAGCTCAGAGAGTAAAATGGAATGTAAATGTACAATCTCAAGTTACCACATGAACACATCCTCCCATCTCAAACCATATTAAGAAATGTACAAAGTACCACACCGACGTTCTACAGCTAAACCCCTGAAAGAGGACGGTTTTCCTACATGTTTTCCTCATGCCAGCTTTCTGCAGGTCAAGGGTGGTCAGTTTGGCAACGTGGTGCAGCCTTATGTTGAGAAACACAGACACAACCAATGAGAACAAGTTGGACCGATGGTTGTCAATCCCAAACTGTGTCTACTCAATGTGCTCCAACCTCTTCCCGCTCCGGCCTCTTCCCATTTCGTCGTCTTCACGCTCCAGCCTCCTCCCGTTCCGGCCTCCTCCCATCCTGACCTCCTCCCTTTTCAGGCCTCTTCCTGTTCCGACCTCCTCCCGTTCCGGCCTCTTCCCGCTCCAGCCTCTTCCCATTCCTGCCTCCTCCCATTCCGACCTCCTCCCGTTCAGGCCTCTTCCCGTTCCTGCCTCCTCCCGTTCCGGCCTCTTCCCATTCCGACCTCCTCCCATCCCGACCTCCTCCCTTTTCAGGCCTCTTCCTGTTCCGACCTCCTCCCGTTCCGGCCTCTTCCCGTTCCTGCCTCCTCCCGTTCCGTCCTCTTCCTGTTCCGACTTTCTCCCGTTCCGACCTCCTCCCTTTTCAGGCCTCTTCCTGTTCCGACTTTCTCCCGTTCCGACCTCCTCCCATTCCGTCCTCTTCCTGTTCCGACTTTCTCCCATTCCGACATCCTCCATTTTCAGGCCTCTCTTCCGCTCCGGCCTCTTCCCGCTCCGAC
This sequence comes from Melanotaenia boesemani, assembly GCF_017639745.1. Lineage (NCBI taxonomy): Eukaryota > Metazoa > Chordata > Actinopteri > Atheriniformes > Melanotaeniidae > Melanotaenia > Melanotaenia boesemani. The sequence continues at coordinate 32,389,020 of NC_055698.1, read as the reverse complement.
CTCCTCCCGTTCCGTCCTCTTCCTGTTCCGACCTCCTCCCGCTCCGGCCTCCTCCCGTTCCGTCCTCTTCCTGTTCCGACTTTCTCCCGTTCCGACCTCCTCCCATTCCGACCTCCTCCCTTTTCAGGCCTCTCTCCCGCTCCGGCCTCTTCCCGCTCCGGCCTCTTCCCGGACTCTGTGTGTGACTGTTGACACCTTTGGAGCTGGCTTTGTTGACTCCTAATTCCAGCAGGGAACTGGATCAGAGATGGACCAGGAAAACCTCCTATTTCCAGCAGGAACTGGATCAGAACAAGACAAGGAAAACCTCCTTCTTCCAGTGGGAAATGGATCAGACCTGGATCAGGAAAACCTCCTTGTTTCAGCGGGAACTGGATCCGATTGGGACCAGGAAACCCTCCTAGTTCCAGTGGGGAACTGGATCATATCTGGACCAGGAAAACCTCCTTATCCCAGCAGAAACTGGATCAGATCTGGACCAGGAAAACCTCCTAGTTCCAGTGGGGAACTGGATCATATCTGGACCAGGAAAACCTCCTTCTCCCAGCAGAAACTGGATCAGAACAGGACCAGGAAAACCTCCTAGTTCCAGTGGGGAACTGGATCATATCTGGACCAGGAAAACCTCCTTGTCCCAGCAGAAACTGGATCAGAACAGGACCAGGAAAAGCTTCTTGTTCCAGCAGGAACTAGACCAGATCAGGACCAGGAAAACCTCCTTGCTCCAGCAGGTACTGGATCAGATCTGGACCAGGAAAACTTCCTTGTTCCAGTGGGAACTGTATCCAGTTGGGACCAGGAAAACCTTGTAGTTCCAGCGGGAACTGGATCCGATCAGGACCAGGAAAACCTCCTAGTTCCAGCGGGAACTGGATCAGATCTGGACCAGGAAAACCTCCTAGTTCCAGTGGGAACTTGATCAAATCTGGATCAGGAAAACCTGCTTGTTCCAGCAGAAACTGGACCAGATCTGAGCCAGGAAAACCTCCTTGTTCCAGCAGGAACTGGATCATATCTCGACCAGAAAAAACCTCCTTGTTCCAGCAAAGAACTGGATCAGAGCTGGACCAGGACAACCTCCTAGTTCCAACAGAAACTGGATCAGATCTGGACCAGGAAAACCTCCTAGTTCCAGCGGGAACTGGATCCAATTGTGATAAGGATATCCTCCTAATTCCAGCAGGGAACTGAGTCAGAGCTGGACCAGGAAACCCTCCTTGTCCCAGCAGAAACTGGACCAGATCTGGACCAGGAAAAACTCCTTATTCCAGCGGGAAATGGATTAGATCTGGATCAGGAAAACCTCCTAATTCCAGCAGGGAACTGAATCAGAGCTGGACCAGGAAACCCTCCTTGTTCCAGCAGGAACTGAATCAGAACAGGACAAGGAAAACCTCCTAGTTCCAGCCGGAACTGGATCAGATCTGGATCAGGAAAACCTCCTAATTCCAGCAGGGAACTGGATCAGAGATGGACCAGGAAAACCTCCTAATTCCAGCAGGGAACTGGATCAGATCAGGACAAGGAAGACCTCCTAATTCCAGCAGGAACTGGATCAGATCTGGACCAGGAAAAACTCCTTATTCCAGCAGGAAATGGATTAGATCTGGATCAGGAAAACCTCCTAATTCCAGCAGGGAACTGGATCAGAGCTGGACCAGGAAACCCTCCTTGTTCCAGCAGGAACTGAATCAGAAAAAGACAAGGAAAACCTCCTAGTTCCAGTCGGAACTGGATCAGATCTGGATCAGGAAAACCTCCTAATTCCAGCAGGGAACTGGATCAGAGATGGACCAGGAAAACCTCCTATTTCCAGCAGGAACTGGATCAGAACAAGACAAGGAAAACCTCCTTCTTCCAGTGGGAAATGGATCAGACCTGGATCAGGAAAACCTCCTTGTTTCAGCGGGAACTGGATCCGATTGGGACCAGGAAACCCTCCTAGTTCCAGTGGGGAACTGGATCATATCTGGACCAGGAAAACCTCCTTATCCCAGCAGAAACTGGATCAGATCTGGACCAGGAAAACCTCCTAGTTCCAGTGGGGAACTGGATCATATCTGGACCAGGAAAACCTCCTTGTCCCAGCAGAAACTGGATCAGAACAGGACCAGGAAAACCTCCTTGTTCCAGCGGGAACTAGATCAGATCAGGACAAGGAACCTCCTTGTTCCAGCCGGCACTGGATCAGAACAAGACAAGGAAAACCTCCTTGTCCCAGCAGAAACTGGATCAGATCTGGACCACGGCTACAATGCTAAAGAGCCACCTAATATTTTTAAACTTAGATATGATAACATGCAGGTTTTTAACAATTTTTCAGTTTTTATATTTCTATATGTATAAATGTATGTGTATTCTAAAATAACTGAACTTTGGGTGTTTGTAGTTGTAGTTAGTTAGTTAGTTAGTTAGTTGTAGCAGGGTGGCCATGCTGTGCTGGGGTCCTGATTACGAGCTGTAGTGATTCTTGCCGGATGTTCTGAGGTCTTTAGATGCATCTCTCTGATTTTCCTTCTCTGCCCGGCTTGTTGTGTACTGTGTGGCTCTTCTTGGACTGGAACCACGTTGAAAGTCACGTAAATCCCTTTCTTCCTCATTCTGACGCTCGGGTTGAGCCTCAGTGCGTCCACTCCAGCAGAACAAATGCTGCCATGCGATTGGCTGATTGGATATTTGTGTTAACCAGAAGGTGAACAGGTGGACCTGAGAAAGTGGAAAGTTTGTTGTTAGAGTGGAAAAGCCCTGATTCTGACGCTGGAAAATTCTTAATGTAAAGGAAAATATAATAAAATACCTTGAATGTATGGTTTATGTAGCAATTCCTGTTATAAAAATATAAGGGAACATATGGCCGACATTAACATATTTTACCACACCCTGGATCTTTAGTAATAAAATACTTTTTCCTATGTTGTCCTGAATCATCGCTCAGCTGTTTGTTGTAGTGAAGTAGAAGAATAAAGTGACTGAGTTGCATTAAAGTTAACAAAACTCTTTAACCTTCCCATAAAAAGACCAACGGAGAACTTCTTCCACATTTCCTATTAATATAAAAGTTTTTTTTTTAAAAAGCAAACTGCCATCTAAAGAAGCCAGCTCTGTTCTGATTGGTCTATATACAGAATACAGGATACAGAAGTAGAAATACCACAGTTCATGAACCAATAAAACTCCACTAAGCTACATAAATGCTGTTCCTAAACGAGAGTGTAAGGAGCATTTTATCTTTTTCTGTGTGATACTGAACAATAATTGGAAATAATAAAGTAAGTTGTTCCGTATGTAGACACCGAATAAAGATGTCTGCTCTTCCATAAAAATCATCCAGAGGAATGAAGCAGGCCCTGCTTGGTGGTTTTACCTGAGCTCCTGCAGAGTCTGGATGTTGTTCTCCATCAGCACGATGGCGCCACCTTGTGTTCAACATGCTGAAGGACATCCAGCACAATGAAGCTGAAAAACATTAATGAGGAATCTTAATTTTTCAGTCTGATGGCGCTGATCTGGTTTGGAGGATGTTACTGATATCAGCCTGTCACACATGCTAAAAAACTCTCCACACCAGCACACTCTGCACACTAAAGACTGACAGAAGACCCTGGATTGGGCCAGTCTGCACGCGTGACGTTCAAGAGTGGCTTTTTAAAATGAAAAATAAAATGAAAAAGAACATAACCTGCGACATTTTAAAGTCAATATCCACAATGAAGACATCTGTCTAGTGACAGAATATCTACACTGAGGACGAACTAGCTCCTCAACTCTTAATTAACCAGCGTAAAGGAAGATTTCAGAAGCAACTAAAAAATCTGAGCTGCTTTAAATCAGAAATGACCGACCAAGTCATTCTATATTTAACACTGACAGTCCTCATAAAACACATAAAACAAATTTTCTCAATATACAACAAAGCCCTAAAAATGATGGATAAAAAGCCAGTTCAGTCCCATCACTGCTACTTACTACAGAATATGATTTATTAACCTTCTGAAGCTTCGTGGCTCGATGCTTTCTGAAAAGAATCTTCAAATGTGTCAATAAATCAGCACCAAGGTCGCTTTCAGGACTTTCCCAACAAAGAAAGACCTGAACCAGGACCTGAAAGATGCATCTGGACCTTCAGCTGATCCATCTACTGTTGCATCAGCCATCAGAGATGGTCTCCAGTCAAAAAGCCGTTCTTAAGGAAGGGAAACAGGGAGAAAAGAAGAGCTGGAAGAACTGGAAACAGGTCTGATGGAGGGATGGATCCTCCACAGAACCTGGACCTCAACAGGTCTGATGGAGGGATGGGTTTTCCTAGAGCCTGGACCTCAACATTATCAAAGCAGTGTGGGATCATCTGGACTGAGAATGGAAACATCCGAAGGGGAGCTTTAGAAAGTCCTTCAATGAGCCTGGAGAATTACTTCTGGCTCCTATAAGAAACGACAAAAAGCTTCTCTACGAAGATTCAGACTGGAATGAAGAATATAAGACGAGGTTAACACAGTTCCGGACATGTAGTCACACGGCGTACACGCAAAGACAACTTCCGGTGTTGTGTCGAGGCCAGTTTGCCTGTCCAGTTGCATCCCCCTCCAGCTCCGCGACCGTCCAAAGGAACGACACCGGGTCACATGACTTGTCGGGAAATTTCGTTAGCCGATTTTTAATGTAGGAAACAATCTGAGGAAAACCTGTGTTCTTTTTCTGTTTCTTATTTTTCGTTTCAAGGAAAAAACGAACATCCTGAAAGTTCACGGACTCCTAAATCTTGAGTTTTCTACAACATTCTGGCATCACGTGATTACACTTGACTTTCTCGTGATGGCGGTAGGAAACAATATGGCGGAGAAAAACAGGACATGTAAAACTATAAATGTGACTGGTCTGCATGCCATTTTCATTAATACTAACAACAAATAAGAATAACAATACAATTAAAAATAAAAACGTTTTGAACAAGCTTTTCCGTGGTACCTATTTTTGGAGTCAGTTAAATACGCCATAAACTACCGTTAATCTGACGGTCGTATAAATGTCGGTTTGATGACGCTCGTGCCACTGTAACCGTTTGCTGCTCAACATATTCCCAGCATGTACCGTTAGTCTCTCAACTCCACGCTAAATGCTCGGTTTAAACGGCTTTTATAACAAGTCAACGTTTACATGGGGACTAAACGGCACCTGTGGGCCTGTGAAAAGGAAAAAGTTGGTAATTCTAGCACCACTCCTGGTCTTTTGAAGGAAAGGAATGTGAAAATGTTTTTTTTTAAAAATGACAGTCTTAAATCATCTCACACACCACATTTTGTTTTATTGGTTAAAGATTTTAATACCCCCTCCCCCTCAAAAAAAAAAAAAAATCAAATTACAGATTAAGATTTAAAAAAGGGGTTAAACACCAAGGATGAGTACTTTTGTAAGTCCCCATGTCATATTTTCTAAGTAGAAACAATAAATCAAACAAGACGTATTCATTTGATATCAAACTGTCTTTTCTTCTATTATTTTCTCCCCTTATCCCAGTACAATGGGAGACAGAGGGTTCCAGTTATCAGACCCCTCTGGAACTGGCTACCAGTTTGGCTTCAGGTATCCTCTAGTCCTGCTGCCAGAAGCACTGGACTCCTCTCTGCCCTCTTTACCCTCCATAAACATCTGACGTTGTTGTCATTACTTTGTGTTTTTCTTCTTCTTTCTCAGCAGGAATCCCTGGATTAGAGTTCTGCTGCTGGTTGATCCTCTTTCCTGACCTCTACCCCCAACTGGTCCAGGATAGATAGTCATCCTTCCTGGTTCTAAAGGCGGTTTTCCTTCCTGGTTCTAAAGGCGGTTTTCCTTCCTGGTTCTGGATCTGATGGAGGTTTGCCTTCCTGGTTCTGGTTCTAAAGGCGGTTTCCTTCCTGGTTCTGGATCTGATGGAGGTTTTCCTTCCTAGTTCTGGATCTGATGGAGGTTTTCCTTCCTAGTTTTGGATCAGATGGAGGTTTTCCTTCCTGGTTCTGGATCTGATGGAGGTTTTCCTTCCTGGTTCTGGATCTGATGGCGGTTTGCCTTCCTGGTTCTGGATCTGATGAAGGGTTTCCTTCCTGGTTCTGGATCTGATGGAGGGTTTCCTTCCTGATTCTGGATCTGATGGAGGTTTTCCTTCCTGGTTCTGGATCTGATGGAGGGTTTCCTTCCTGGTTTTGGATCTGATGGAGGGTTTCCTTCCTGATTCTGGATCTGATGGAGGTTTTCCTTCCTGGTTCTGGATCTGATGGAGGGTTTCCTTCCTGGTTCTGGATCTTATGGAGGGTTTCCTTCCTGATTCTGGATCTGATGGAGATTTTCCTTCCTGATTCTGGATCTGATGGAGGTTTTCCTTCCTGGTTCTGGATCTGATGGAGGTTTTCCTTGCTGGTTCTGGATCTGATGGAGGGTTTCCTTCCTGGCTCTGGATCTGATGGAGGGTTTCCTTCTGGTTCTGGATCTGATGGAGGGTTTCCTTCCTGGCTCTGCATCTGACAGAGGTTTTCCTTCCTGATTCTGGATCTGATGGAGGTTTTCCTTCCTGGCTCTGGATCTGATGGAGGGTTTCCTTCCTGGCTCTGGATCTGATGGAGGGTTTCCTTCCTGGTTCTGGATCTGATGGAGGGTTTCCTTCCTGGTTCTGGATCTGATGGAGGTTTTCCTTCCTGATTCTGGATCTGATGGAGGTTTTCCTTCCTGGTTCTGGATCTGATGGAGGGTTTCCTCTCCACTGTGTCCTCGTGCAGCTCAGGATGGAGGATTAAATCAAGAGAAGATTTAATACTTATCTAAGTCATTATTTTGATTTAGCTTATTTTGGTTTAAATGAACACAGGTGTTATAACGTGGACTAATCTGGATCATTTGATAGATTTTTTGTTTTAATTTGTCTGAACTGATAAAAAAGTCTGTATAAATAAAGCTGAATTGAACTGAATCTCCATCTTCTTCTCCAGGTGTTTGTGAGGTTTACCTCCTCCACATCGTCCAACCGCTTTGAGCCGTTGTCTTTGTGTTTCAGGTCAGAGTGCTAAAGTTCAAAGCTAAACTGAGAAGGCAAATTAATGTTGTACGCTGTGTAAGAGGCGTGTGCCTTTCTACCCGGGCTGGATTTACATGTTTCTCATGCACAGATTCTTTCATTTGTAAATAAGTGAATTTATGACGTTCGTCTTCTTATGTGTCATTTCAGCCATATGTTTATTTATTTAATCAGCTGTTTGTGTGTTTACAGCTGCATTAAATGCTGACTGAAAAGGGGGAGGGGTCACAGTCAGCTTTGGTTGCCAGGTTTGTTAATTATATACATTTTCAGCCACATTATCTTTAAACTTCTCTTCCAAATACTCAGGTTTTTTATTTTCTTAGATCTAATGTGTCCCCTGTTTCTCTCTGCACCATAAATGTCAGATGAAGGCAGAAAAATACACATTCTCCATCTTCTTTAACCCTGTTCATTCTGTACTTCATGTCTCCTGCACACTGGTGAGAAGCAGAGGAACAAAACTTTATTAATCCCAAAAATCTGCTATAAAAAGAGAAATAATAGAACAGAACATGCAGTCATCAAAGAGGTTTAACTGCAGGCAGGAGTGATGTCCTGCAGAGTTCTTTGCTGCAGTGGAGCTGAAGAAACCTCTGACTGAACACACTTTGAGTGTTTTGAGTGTGTTGTATTGTTAATTATGTTCAGAAATTTTTGTGACATTCTTCTTTATATAATCAGCTTCTGAGCAGTCTCTATTTAGACCTGGACATGATGATGAAGCCACTTCCTGTCAGACTTTCCACCAATCAGAGAGCTTAGATTGACGATAACGTCCAATCAGGAGCAGCCAAAGATCAACCAGTGAGCAGAAAGTTCTATGTGTGTGTGAAAAGAAGAAAAATAATGCTCCTCTATGGCTGGAATAAAGCCAAGAAGACGTTTCTGATGCACGGTGGCGCCACAAAGCAGCTGAGCTGGAGTTGGTTTAGTGAGGATAAAAAAATAAAATGTTTATTCACAATGAGAAGAAGAAAAGCGTCATTATAAGCCGAGTATATCCGTCACCTTTCAGTGGACGGATGGAGAAATTATTTTTCTCAGTAAACAATAAAAAAAAAAAAAAAGAAAGAAAGAAAACTGAAAATTATAGACGATGTCCATTTATCCAACAATAACTAAGCCAAGAAGAATAACATCACACAGCGCTAAAATCATCTGTAAAACTTTTACTTTAACATTTTTATTTTATTTTTTATGGAATATGAAATCCCTCAAAATTCTGTTACATCACTGACCACTTACCTGTGTTCACTCTGTTTGACTGTGGAGAAAATTAATCTCTATAAATTGTTCATTAAGTTAAAAAACAAAGAAGCTGAACAGAAATAACGGACATAATAAGAACTAGCAAGAAACTATATTATAACAAAGTATTTCATGATTTGACACCTGGTGTTTCAAATCAGAACTGCAGTGGAAAGAGGAAAAACACAGAGAGAATTATACATTATTAACTCTATTCAAAGCATTTAACTATTTACTACCCAGTAAAATACTAAATATTTTCACAATTCGAGAGAGTCCTTATAAATTTAGACGATATGGAGATTTGAGATTTCCTATAAGTTTCTAACCACTCGTACGCGTTCTTGTGTGGAGTGAAATGTCTGAACAGTCTGGAGATCCAGCACAAGCAGCACCAGATATCTCCAGATTTAAACTGCTAAATAAAGACATGATATGGTCCCAGTACAGGGACGGACCTGCTCTCTACCGCTATGGTATTGTCACTTCATGCCTTGTTGGTATGTAATTATCATTTAATCTAAATAACGGTTGATTGTTAACTTTGATTACATCACTGTGAAAGAACCTTGCTTCTATTTTTCACAAATTTTGGACAATGCTCGTTAAATTTTATTTTTCTCATATTGGGTAAATACTGGTGCAGGCCTTTCGGCCATTGTCCTGGATTCAGGTTTGGGAAACGTATTACGTAAAGCTATTGATAAGATATGGGGTGGGATTAAATAACTTCTCTCCTCTTTTTCGAGCATTAAGGACTTACAGCCGGCTGGATAGCTCATGGCAGGGCCGTCTCCTTTACAGGAGACCCGAGTCCCGCAGGAGATGAATATTAACACCTTCTTAGGTAAGACCCTTAACGCTGCTGCTTAACCGCCTTCTGAAGTTATCGCTCTGGAGAAAAGCGTCTGCTAAATGACTGTAGAATAGAACTGATCCTATTGAGGGAAACTGGATCGTCCAGTGCTGTTGTACTTTGGTTATTTGTGTCACAAGTGCTCGAAATAAAAATAAAAATAAATAAAAATGAGGATAGCAGGTAAATAGTAGCAGGAATAACTGGAAATGAGGAAAAAGTGGAAACATGGAAATAGTTTCTGTTGTGTGTTTGTTTCAATAACAATATTTTTTCTCCTGAAAGCCAAGACTTGAGAGAACGATGAGATGAGAAAAGGTTTGGTCACTGTTGATCTGTGTGTTATTTCTACAAAGTTCTGTTAGTGATAAATTCTGCTTTCTTCTTCTGGTCGACCTTTATGCTGCTAAATCTATTCATACATTCATTTTACATCATTTTACCTCCCAGTCTGACAGCTGAGGCTGTCCTGGAAACATTAATCGCGTAGTCAGGCGTCTTGGAGCAGGGATACAATGAAAACCTGGACTGGGGTCCGTATAGGACCGAATTGTTATGTATTACTGTCATTGTAAATTTTCTGTTGGGAAACTGTTGGATGAAGTGTGTTGTTGGTGCAGGCAGGAGCATCTGTGTTCATACTTCTGGTTCCTGTTGAAACATGAGGAATGTTGTAAATGTCAGACTAAATAAACTATATATTCATCTAAACTACACTAATACATAGTGTTAACCTGATTTACTCCTATTTAGAGTCTCAAACCAAATAGTTTTACTACTTAGTTGTAGTAACCAACATAGTACAGTCTGACTTTATTACACCTTTGGTTGTCCACATTTTCTCATCAGATTAAAATCCTTTTTACTGCGAGAACAAAGAAAATTAATTGAAAAATAATTTAGTATCTCAAAGAGAAATTGCAAAATTGAAAGGGAAATAATTACACATCTTTATCAAGAATGTCTTTCTTAGCTGTTTGCTGGGGTCATTTCAGCCCTCACCGCGTTTTGTTGTGCGCGTGTATACTGGACATTACGGCTTCCGTCTTAAAGAGCCACTTGTCCGAATTACGATCAAATTTCCTTCGTTTTTTATTAACTTAAATCCACTAAGTTTCACAAGCATAGTCTAATAAGTATTGTAATAAAATCAGCTGTGAAACGAAGGGGCCGTAATTCTGAGTGTAAACGCGCATAAGAAACCAACACCATGTCGGGATGTTTTTCCAGCGGCTTGTTTCTCTCTCACGATCTGGCAACCCAGCTGTGGCTCCTCCTGCAGGAAATCTGCAGAAAGTCCGAACCCACATTCGGACACACGGGACCGAGAGATGTGCTTCTTTCTCCACGTCTCGATCGGTAAAACCCGCTGCAGAGGATCATCTGGCGTCCGGCTCGAGAACGCGGTAAGAACAACGTGCACGGAGGTGGGTTTATCCCGGCACGGATCGGCTTGGTTCAGGTCCCGGTTCAGGCGCTCCTGCAGCCTGCTTGCCTTGTGTTGCTCACCAGCCTGCGCGCGAGCGTCGTGATGTTTCTCCAGGTTTTTACTCTTAAGTCTCTGAAACTGACGTCAGGTCAGATTTAACGTTGGGAACTTATTCTGTAACATGTTTGCAGAAAAGTATGGAATCCATTTAGTGCCATTTAATATTATTTATGTCTTCTGTAAAGAAGATAATTGAAGATTAATAATAATAATAATAATAATAATAATAATAATAATAATAATAATAAGAAGGATCACCAATCAGGATTTAAGGAGCTCAGCACCTTAACTACAGCATGGATAAAGAACAGATGCATAAATCAAGCCTTTCAAGCTTAGAAAGGGAGGTTTTAATACATTATCTGGGATATTAAGCCCTAATGTTTAGTACCAGACAAGGGATGTAAGGATTCTTGATTTCTTTGGTACAATTATTGTCAAAGTCATGATTCCAGTTATTATATGTTCATTTCCCGTCACTGCAAATGTGTAAAAACACACAAACTTATAGGTTCTTATATCTTTAAGTTTATTTATTTCTATCTTATAATCCCAACATAAAAGAACAATAAAAATAAAAAAGAACAAATTAAAATAAATTCCATGAATCTCCTCAGCTGTGTGCACAATAAATAAATCCTACATATTAACCCAGAGAAACAGGACCTGGACCTGGAGCTCTACCAGGACCTCTACCAGGACCAGGACCTCTACCTGGACCAGGAGCTCTACCAGGACCTCTACCTGGACCATGAGCTCTACCAGGACCTCTACCTGGACCTGGAGCTCTACCAGGACCTCTACCAGGACCAGGACCTCTACCTGGACCAGGAGCTCTACCAGGACCTCTACCTGGACCAGGACCGCTACCTGGACCAGGACCTCTACCAGGACCAGGACCTCTACCTGGACGTGGACCTCTACCAGGACCAGAACCTCTACCTGGACCAGGAGCTCTGCCTGGACTTGGGAAGGAAACATCTGGCTAGCTTCGACTTCCAGCTGCTGTTTGACACATGTGATCCTGGGTGATGGTTTTTGCTCTCAGACGACTGAATAAAGCGACGTGCTCACGCTGCGTTGATCATGTTGGAACAAGAAAACTATCAGTGGAAAAAAGTTGGAGCCTTGGTATGGACCATTTTTTTCAATTTCCACCACAGATTCTCAATTGGACTGAGATCCGGACTATTTGCAGGCCATGACATTGAGTTTATGCGTCTTTCTTCAAGGAATGCCTTCACAGTTTTTGCTCTATGGCAAGATGCATTATCATCCTGGAAAATGATATCATCATCCCCAAACATCTTTTCAATTGATGGGATAAGAAAACTGTCCAGAATGTCAGTGTAAACGTGCATTTATTGAGGAAGTGACAACGGTCATTTCCCCTGACATGCAGCCCCATATCATCAAGGACTGTGGAAACTTTAATGTTTTCTTCAAGCAGCCCTCTTCATAAATCTCACTGGAACGGCACCAAACAAAAGTTCCAGCATCATCACCTTCATCACTGAAGATGACCTTTATCCAGTCCTCCACAGTCCATGACTGCTTCTCCAAAGCCCATTTAGTCCTGTTCTTTGTCTGTTTAGGTGTCAATGATGGTTTTCGTTTTGCTTTCCTGTATGAAAATCTTATTTCCTTTAGGCGATTCCTCACAGTGCGGTTACATACATTGACTCCAATTTCCTCCCATTTGTTTTTCATTTGTTTTGTTGTGCATTTCCTGTTTTTAAGACATATTTCCTTCAGTTTTCTGTCTTGACGCTTGGATGTCTGCCTTGGTCTACCAGTGCGCTTAGCTTGAACAACCTTCCCATGTTCCTTGTACTTGGTCCATATCTTAGACACAGCTGACTGTGAACAGCCCACATCTTTGGAAACACTGCGTGTAGATTTACCTTCTTCAAGAAGTTTTATTATCCTCTGTTTTGTTTCAAGCGACATCTCCTGTGTGGGAGCCATGATTCATGCCAGTCCCCTTGGTGAAACAGGTCTCCAAGGTGTGGTCACAGGTGTGGTTTTAACTGCAGACTAACAAGCAGATATAATCTGAAGCAGGTGCTCATTTAGGGAAAGGAAATTGACTGGGTGAGCCCCCCCCCCCAAAAAAAAACAGACTTATTCCATATTTTTTCCCTGTGCTTGGTCAGTAAAAGTGACCTTTTCTGACTACCATAATGTTTTTTTCGTTGTTTCTTTTATTGTTTCTTAAAGCCAGAAAGTTGCCATCTGGAATGACGAGAGTTGTGTGTCATGTTTGTCATCTGATTTTGTTCTAAACAACAAAACAACTGCATGAGCGCTCTTCCAAGACTGGTGATTCCATACTTTTTACCAGGGGTTGTATTACAAGAGAGGCCCTGATCCATCCCTTAGTCCTGCTGCTAGAGGCCGAGGCCGCTGGGGGGCGTCCCATGATGCACTGGGCTCCTCTCTGCTCGAGGACATCCCGTGATGCACTGGGCTCCTCTCTGCTCGAGGACATCCCATGATGCACTGGGCTCCTCTCTGCTCGAGGACGTCCCATGATGCACTGGGCTCCTCGCTGCTCGAGGACATCCCATGATGCACTGGGCTCCTCTCTGTTAGAGGACGTCCCATGATGCACTGGGCTCCTCTCTGTTAGAGGACGTCCCATGATGCACTGGGCTCCTCTCTGTTAGAGGACGTCCCATGATGCACTGGGCTCCTCTCTGTTAGAGGACGTCCCATGATGCACTGGGCTCCTCTCTGTTAGAGGACGTCCCATGATGCACTGGGCTCCTCGCTGCTCGAGGACATCCCATGATGCACTGGGCTCCTCGCTGCTCGAGGACATCCCATGATGCACTGGGCTCCTCTCTGTTAGAGGACGTCCCATGATGCACTGGGCTCCTCTCTGTTAGAGGACGTCCCATGATGCACTGGGCTCCTCTCTGTTAGAGGACGTCCCATGATGCACTGGGCTCCTCTCTGTTAGAGGACGTCCCATGATGCACTGGGCTCCTCTCTGTTAGAGGACGTCCCATGATGCACTGGGCTCCTCTCTGTTAGAGGACGTCCCATGATGCACTGGGCTCCTCTCTGTTAGAGGACATCCCATGATGCTCTCCATGCTCTTTGCTCTCCATGTAGAAATATCTGACATTGTTGACATTACTGTGTTTCTCTTCTGGTCCTGATTGAGGTTTTCTTTCCTGGTTCTGGTCCTGATTGAGGTTTTCTTTCCTTGTTCTGGTCCTGATTGAGGTTTTCTTTCCTGGTTCTGGTCCTGATGGAGGACTTAAAGCATGGATTTGCTTTAACTGGATTATAATTTAACTTTATCTGTAAAATACCTTGAGATGAAAAAAATCATGGATTGGATCCGATCTTCTCGTTGGTTCAATCCTCCATCCTGAGCTGCACGAGGAGACAGCAGAGAGGAAACCCTCCATCAGGACCAGAACCAGGAAGGAAAACCTTCATCAGATCCAGGACCAGGAAGGACGGCCATGTTCCTGGACCGGTTGGCGGTGAGCACATGAAGGAGGGGTCAACAAGCAGCAGAACTCGGGGACACCGGCTGTGTTCCAGAGGCAGTGAGAAGTCAGATGGAATAAAGTTCCACGTTACTTCTAACACAGCCAAAGAGAAAACATCTTTAACCAAATCTAATAAGCAGATGAAAGAAAAGTAAAATAAAACGAGCTCCTCTGAACCTTTGTGGTGGATTTTGGTGCGAAACATTGATCAGTGAAAGATGCGGGGAAAACTTTGGATAAACCCAAATCTAGTGACCGAGCATCTGAAAGGAAGAAGTTGGTCTGGAGACTCTTTCTGTCCCTTCGTGAGAACAAGTGTTGCTGCTTTGCTCCAGGGTCACTGGAGACGAGTTGCCTTCCAACTTCATATAAACACAAAGATAATTCACCGCGTAACAAGCACTAGTCATGTGAGCAAAGCTAAAAAACACAAGCTAAATCAGGGTTTTTGTTTCTTAACTAAAAGAATGGTGCCCTATTAAGTCCAAAAGTAAAAAGAAAACGTGTCAGATCATTTTGTTTATAGAGTCCCTGAAATGAAATCAGTATAAAATCATTGAGGAGCAGTTTGATTAAAGTGAAGCCAGATGTCAGTTCAGTCCGACTCATCTTATTAATTTGTTTATTCTCATCAGGAGGTGGATACCTGCTCTGTAAGCTGCTGACGTCATGGTGGAGAGATGTGGCGAGAGCAGCCGGCTGGACATGAGTTCAGCCGAGAAGCCAGAAACCAGCGATGAGACCAGAGGCGAGACCGGCGCCGTCCTGGACCTGCAGGTCACTTCCAGTCCTGCAGCAGAAGCAACTGATCGGTCAGCGAGCATCGTTTCTGATGACGGCCGGGTACTTTCTCGTTTCATACGTCTCCACAACGTAACTGGAAATGTCATTTATTCATTTACTGAAAAAGTAAATGAGCTGCAGCAGCAGGAAAAAATCCAACAAATGTCCAAACAAGACGAATTCTTTTTGTCTGGGAACAAGTATATGAATAAAGATAAACAATGTAAAAAAAAACATAAATACGACAAAAAAGAAAGACAATTAATAAATAAAATAAACTAGTTTGATAAAAAGAAATAAAATGAGAAAAGGTCAGATGTAGTTGGTTGCAAATTTGTCACACCAGACATCAAGAGGTTAACACCCCAAGGAATTTATATTCTGGTACCGCTTGTTTTATTTGTGTTGACACATAAACATCTGACTTTTCTCTGGGACCGTTTAGGTGCACACAACCAAGCAGACGGAGCTCACCAAGCGCCTAAAAGAAAAACACGTTCTTTAAACTTATAAAATTCCTGCAGAATTAAAAACACTTTTCTACTATGTGCATGAATTTGTTCTCAGCCAGGGGGGTAGCTAGAGGGGGGGGCAGGGTGGCATTGGACACTCCAGGTGCCGCCTCAAGTGATTGACAGGTTGCTGGAGGAGGACAGAAACATCTTTCCAGACCTGCATGAATCACCAGCATCATTCTTTAAAAAACCTGACATGTCTGCAGAATTCTGGAAGAGATTTTGTTTGCAAGTACTAATGTTATGTAAGGCCTGATGTTAGCACAAAGCTACATAGCAGTGCTATTGTAGTTATATGCTAGCACTAGATTAGTTTTAACTAATGTGGGAAAATCAGGTAATATTAATTTTACAGTGGGTGTATTTAGGGACCACACATCAAGTCAGTTCATCAAGATTTTTACATTGGAGCTGAAAATAAACTATAAAGATGCTCAGAGAGAAGCTCAGTATCCACGTTACTTAGCACTGGCTAAGCAAGTGCTCAGGATCCAGTTTCATTTAAAGAGGAGGCTAGCAAGGCTGCTAACTGGTTTTAAAGTAGCTACAGCATGAAAATGTGGAGAAATAGATCCTGGAACCAGTCTGGTTTAATAGAGGAAGATATAAGAATGAAGAGAAAGGAGATATTTTTGAATTTTAGTAATGAGGAAGGACACAAATCGGGTGGAGATCAGACCCCAGACCCAATATCAGCAGATCCACAGCTCCCAACAAGGAGCTAGCCACACCAGGATCCAGTCTACCACCACCACCAGACAGTAGACCAGAACCCATCCCCCTTCTACCTCATCAGGATCCACATACTAACCCCCCCCCGTATTATTTGTATTCGTGAATACATATAACATATAACATATAACAATACATAAGCCTTAGTTTTAAGATTGCAGGGAACTTCTGCTGTTTAAACATCAGCATAAAAACCTAAACCAGCAGCAGACAGATGGAAATCACCTCCCCAAAACCCAGCGACGGAGCTAAACATTTTCTCCCTCTGATAGTACCTGCCTACACCCTCCGTCTCCTCCCTAGCATCACCTGTCCTCCTCCTCCTCTTTAGTTCTCCTCATCTCAGCCTCGTCACCGCTGCTTCTGTGTTACGACGGATTCTCGGACGTTTAAGGAAGTTTGTGGTCTTCACTCACCTCAACCTGCTGTTTGTGGAGCTGAAATATCTCCTCTCATCACTGTGTGTCGCAGTGCGCTGTGGCTTAATAAGTTTATATTTATTGTCTTTTTAGTTTATTACCGTGTTGTTTTTGTTTTTTTACTAGTGACAAATGGATGTGCGCAGCCTCGGATGCATGTACGACTGCATTTCACTGCCGTCTCGCAGCTTTTCACATGCCTGTTGCAGGCGGAAGAAGAAGTAGTTCCTCTTTATCCTGAAAGTTTAGTTATATAAATGAATAGATGTTTCAGTATTGATCCACACATCACTACTATTCTTCTCAGATAACTCCTCAGATCAAAGCGTAGGCCTGTTCTTACTTACCCACTCACTCATTCATTCATTTATATTTTTGGCCGGCACACTGGACCAAGAGCTGTGCAGCCAGCCGGGAATCCTTCCAGACCTCCCGATTAGCCCCTCCGGCTTAAAAGCCGTTTCACAAGCATTTTGCACTCATCCAGATGAAAACCGCGGCGTGACTGACTCGGTAGATGCTGCGCGTTAATGAGGGCGGGGCCAGCAGAGGGTGATTCTGTGCTTTGATTGGTTCAGCGTCTCGGTGCTTATGAGAGAGCCACACAGGTTGTGCGTGTGAAAACGATCTTGTATCTGTGGCACTACTGCTAGTTTCAGTTCAGTAATTTATTTATTTGAGTGAGGTGGCGAGCTGAGCTCTGGAGGGCTCCGGCCCACTTTAACCCCTTCATGCAACTCAAATCAAATATTCACCAGTTTTAAAAAGCAAGGCAGCATCACAGTAGGGAAGAAATACAGGAAGAAGCTACCATCAGAACCAGAACCAGCATTTAGGATCAGAACGTCTGACACATTCAGAATAATTTTCCATCTTTAAACATCTGGTTCCTGTTTGCAGGTCGAAGGGGTCGAGCAGCAGAGGCTTGGCGTCTCATGTCAGAGCAGATTGGACCACGCGGAGACAAATCCTGATCATCCTGATCATCATGTGACTCCTGCAGGGAAGCAAGCAGCGGGCGACTCGCTCTGTCCTGCAGGAACTTTAGGCTGTGGAGATCCTGATGTCCAGGATCATCACGGAGGAGAGACTCTGCTTCACAAACATGAGCTGGATTTATTAACAGAGCGCCGGGAGGAGGAGGATGCGTATCAGGCAGTTCTTCATCAGATGCTGCAGCTGCAGAAGCACAAACCCGGCCGACGATTCAAGAGAAAAACCCTCATTAAAATGGCCAAACTGTTTGTGATTGCCAAGGGACTGGACAAGAAAACGGGCTCAGCAGAAGGTCTGGAAGCATTCACATCAGCTCAGACTCCAGCAGAGGCTGCATTTTCAGGTCAAACAGAAGCTCCCGCGACTTTTAAAGACAAGAGCAGAAAAGAAACGGAAAAACAGGAAAAAGACTGGAACATATCTGAAAATCTGCCCAAGCCCCTCCACAAAGAATCCAGCCCAGAAACAGCTTCAGAAGAGCAGAAATTCAGTGAAATCAGCTCAGTGTCTGTTGGAGAGGAAACAAAGGTCACGTCCGGCGTCAAAGGAAAGAAAAAGACGTCCAAGCAAAGGAAAAAAGCCACACAGACCCCAGAAGATGGAGTGAAAAAGCCCTCAGAGGAAACTTCTGCAGGAAATAATGAGACGAGATGGGATGGAAACGGTGAGGATCCGACGGAGAACAGAGAAACAGTCCTGAAGGCCAAGAAGAAAAGGGGTCGGCCAAAGAAAGAGAAGCTGAAGAGTCCACCTCAGGCTGCTGCTGAGGCCATCAGCCAATCAGAAGAGTCCTCATTAGCTCCAGCTGATCAAGGCGTGTCCGCACAACGCGGAGACCAAATCAATGAGCAGATAACTGGAGAAAACATCCGCAAACCCAGGAGAAAGAGAACCACCGGGTCCAAATACAAGAAGCGCGGACATGCAGCTCATCAGATTCAAACCGGAGGCGAAGAAAGGGAAGACGAGTTTCTACCTGCTGCAGCAGCACATTTAAAAACGCCTCGGAAACCTCCGCCAAAAGCTCCGCTTGTGAAGGAGCGCTTGTCTCCTGAGGCGATGGAGTTTGAGACACGAGCTGGGAGGAAGAAGTCAACAACTCCCAAACGAAGAGGGAGAAAAGCTGTGCAGGTGAGGGAGGAGAAGCAGGAGCAAACCATCATGAGTGTTAACGGTGGGAAACCAAAGCGAGGCAGAGGAGGAAGGAGACTCGTGAAGGACAAAGCTGTTGAGGAAACTTTAAGTTTGACTTTTAAAACAGAACCAGCTTGGGAAGCGGCAGCAGATCAGCTGGATGTTCCTCCTTTTCCCACCGATCTTCCCACAGAAAGTCAAGCTAGTGGGAAAAAGAAACCCAGAAAAAGAAGCAAGAAAACATCCGAGCAGGACATGAAGAGCTCGGCCTCATCGGTTTGGGGATCCCTGAAGTGGAAAGGTAGGAGGAAGAAAAGAAAACCAGAAAATGGCGACACTTTGGTGGAAAATCCGCAAAATAATGAGACATTCGAAGGTTCAAAACACAAGAAAATCAGGTGGAAAGGGGCGTCTGTCAGTGTAGCAGCCGAACATGTGACCTCAGAACCAGATGAATATTTAACGAGATGTTCAAAAGGTTCAGGAAAGAGAAATATTCCTCCTCATAACTCAAACACTGACCGCCAACAACCAGAGGACATATGGAACTCTGAGGCAGCGAACCCCGAAAATACGACAAAACCCAAAGAGAGGAAGAATCGCTGTGTGGTGGACCACATCACAGCTGCTTCTCTGGCTGGAAACGCTAAAGAAAAAAGAAAAAGAGCAAACAAGAAGCTGACGTCTCATGTTGCCTCCTATTTGGATGTTAAACCTGAAGGTGTGATGGTGGGAAGAAAGAAGCGGGGCAGAAAACCGAAACGTGAGCTGAACAAAGACGGTTTTCCATCTTCAGGACGTCAACCGGAAGCAGGTCCAGAGATCCCAGAAACTGGACCGACTGCGGGGGAAGGCCAAAGAGAGACGTCAGATCTGAAAGACGTCCTGACGCTTTCCGTCGAGGTCGACTGCGAAGCCACAACATCAGACCTGAAAAAGAAGAAACAGCTGGAATCTGATGAACAGCTGACTCGTCCATCTGAGGGCGAAGGAATAAACAAGCCGTCAAACTTCCGGAGAAAAAGAAAGAGAGGCGGCGCATCTAACACGACGGATTTAAAGGCTGTCAAACAAGAACCGGATGGTAATAAAACACCAGGGATCAGGTTTTTCTTTCAGGCTGAGAGCACCAAAGAGGAATCTTCTATTTCTACAAAACCAACGAAGAAGAAGAGACGACGGAGGAGTAGAACACACTGGACTGGGAATAAGAAAGCAAAGCCACCTCGGATCAGTTTGCTCTGGAATAATCAGGCCGGTGTGGAGACCATCAGGATGACGGATCAGGACGCGACCGTCACCAAGTCCAGCTCTATAAGCTGCAACCGTCCAGAAACGCAGAAATCCCAGAAGACCCTCCTGTGCTCTTTCTGTGGCCGCTCTTTTCGGCACATCTCAGCATTTACGCTCCACAAGCGAATCCACACGGGGGAGAAACCGTACCGATGCCCCACATGTGGAAAGAGCTTGGCCAAGCTCTCCCAGCTCAAGCTGCACGCCAAGCTCCACGCCGAGCCTCCGGCGGCGCGATGCCCGTGCTGCCGGGGGGCGTTTAAAACC
The DNA here is from genome assembly GCF_017639745.1 of Melanotaenia boesemani. NCBI lineage: Eukaryota > Metazoa > Chordata > Actinopteri > Atheriniformes > Melanotaeniidae > Melanotaenia > Melanotaenia boesemani. The sequence goes on along the minus strand of NC_055698.1, from coordinate 32,368,734 downwards.
AAAACCCAACTTATTCTTCACTTCAGAAGTCACTTAAAGGACAGTTCAGAGATGCAGACCGGATCAGAGGGCGAGTCCAGCCACGAAAACGCCTTCAGGTGCTCCGTTTGTACGAAGGAGTTCACAAAGAGAGCCGTTTTTAAAACGCACCGACGGACGCACAGAAAACCGCACAGCTGCTCCATCTGCAGGAAAACGTTCCGCAAGCCTTCAAGTCTGAGTTTACACGAGAAGTCACACCAGCCCGTGCAGGAGCTTCAGATCCACTCGGAGACGCCCTCCACCTGCTACAGGTGTGGCGAAGCATTCTGCAGCTCTGCGCCGCTGAGCGTTTGCTCCAACGGAACTCCGGCTGGGATGGATCAGTTCCTGGTTGCTCGGAGCGCCGATGCAGTGACGGCCACCCCGCTGTTCTTTAAATGTCCGCTATGCGAGCAGCGTTATCGCCACTGGTGCCACTACGTTCTGCATCTGCAGACGCACACCGGTGGTGGGCGTGAGCGCTGCGAGGGGTGCAGACAGCGGTACGACCAGGCGGCGGAGGCCAGGCAGCACTGCTCGCTGTGCTGCAAGGACAGCGGTGAAGAGAAGGCGTGTAGAGCTTCCCTAAAGGACGTCTGGAAGGAAGCGGGAGCTGATAACAACATAGAGGAGAATGAGGGTCTGGAGGCAGAGCAGAAAGGTGAAACATCAGCATCTCCTCAAGTTACCCATGTCCAGTCTCCTCCACCATCAACGCGAAGCTCAAGTCCTTCTGTCATGGACGACTTTGACGTCAGTGCTCCGTCTCCAGCTCCTCAGGTCTCCAGGTTTCTTCAGGCTATACCCCCCAGACTGAGCAGCAGTTTCCTGTGTGGACGTTGTGGAAAGTCTTTTACTTGGTGGAACAAGCTGTGGTTGCATCAGCGACTTCATCGGAAAGCCGGCAGGTCTTTCCACTGCAGCCGCTGCCAGCTGGAGTTTCATTTCCTGGGTTCGTACATCCATCACCTGCAGGAACACGCGGCTCAGACGCCCCACGCCTGCCCGTCGTGTCCGGACAGCTTCGCCCACCAGGACGACTTGAGCTCCCACATTTCTGTCTGCCACCAGCAGCAGGACAGTTTGAAATGCAGCACGTGTGGAAAACGTTTCTCCACCTTGACAAACCTGCAGAAACACCAGCTGCTGCATAAAGGTGCAAAATCCCACATGTGCCTACCGTGCAACCTCCCGTTCTCCTGCTACACCGCCTTAACCGCTCACATAAAGACTCACAGGAGGCGCCTGGGCGTGCCGCAGCCGGCGCCGGTTCTGGAGCCGCTCCTGTTCCCGTATCCATGCAGGGAATGCAACGCCACCTTCTCCAGCGCCGACCTGCTGCAGGCGCATCAGGTCTGCCACATCACCACCGGGAAAAAGCCGGAGAGTTCACCAGAGGGCGCTACTTTCCGCAATCTCGACAGACCTCCACAGGACGTCTCCTTCGAGCCGTCTCAGCCTGCACGCCGTCTTCCAGTCAGCAATAAAAAGCACCTGTTCAGGTACCCGCATCCGGACCGCTTGTACGTCGTTCCCACCGTCTCCTCGGAGACCGCTGTCGTGGTCTCAGATGCAGAGGAGGAAAACCCGGACGTGGCTCCCAGAGAACCAGCTGCAGGTCTGAACTCCAGCGATCCTGAACAGAAAGCTGGCGGCTCAGACCCGCTGGATCGAATAATTCAATCTTTGATCCCTGAAGAATGCACAGACACGACCGACGGCGGCGACCGTGAGGGCGATGCAGCTGAACCGCAGGGAGACCACGTGCACGCCTGTGTGATGTGCACAGCGACCTTCACCGACATCACGAGGCTGCGTGAGCATTACATCTACCACACCAGGAGGACGTGACGAGGACACGGACGATTTTATAAAGATTTTCTATCATTAAAGTTTTTACCGCTTCCTAAATGTGAAAACCAGTTTGATGTTTTTAACTGTTTCTTTTGTTGGTTTGGTTTTAATAAGCTGAAGATGGAGGAGATTTTTACCAGATTTTAAAGAATAAATAGTGAATGTAAGATGAAAAATGATCCACTGGTGAATTAGAAAGTTGTTTATGTGCAGAAGGAAAACCTGAACCACAAGGTTGACGTTGCTGCTAGTCCAGGTTTTAGTTTGAGTAGTTTTTTTTCTTTTTGGATAATTTTCTACTGTTTTGTTATTTTCACTTTTGTATACCCTTTTTTTAAAATGTATATATATATGTATACATATATGCAAAATGGGCCCGAAATGTGTGATAGTTATTTAAGAATGTAAAATGAAAATCGTGTATGTTTGTGTTTTTTTTTTTACTATCCTGTTATTTTTGTGGGTTTTTTGTGAATTTTTGTGTTTTCTCCGGTAATGGTCTCAAATATTTTTATTACGTTTTCTCGTTTTTACACGTTTGGATAATTTGATACATTTTAAATTTGTGTTTTTTTTATATTTGTATTTTTTAGGTTGTTTCCACTGTTGTACACATTTTATTTTTTTGCCGTTGTCGTTTTACCGTACCATTTTGTTTTTGAAAAACTCCTTCGGTATTTGCTTCTCTGTTTTGGTGAAAGGACTACTGATGGCTCAGGCACAGTTACACTCAGACCATTTTTAGTTTTTTATTCATGGATGTTAAAAGTAAATTCTTCTGCTTCCTTTGCTGTTTGTAAAAACAAATCTCAAAGATTAATATATTTTCATACTCAGCAGTATTTTCATACAGTATGTTGTTATTCATGTTCCTGCTCAGTCATTACCATGTGATCAGGTGATCAGGTCATGTGATGTCGCCCTGACGACATCTGGAGATGTTTCCAGATGCGGGACTCAATGTTGATGTAAAATTTGCCTGTGAATGAATCAGTAAAACAAACAGTGTTTGGAGTTTGTCCTTTAATGACCGTGTGTTGAATGACTCTGAGGACGCGTTTTATCTGGAGCTGATTTTATTGATGGATTCTTACAAACATGAACTAGTTTAGACCAGCAGAGGGTGGATAAACCAACAGTCCAGACTCATTTCGGGTTCACAGGCTCTCTCTGATTATGTTGACGTAGGGCTGGAACCACTTGTGCAGCTCGACTATCTTCTCTTCCAGAGTGGACTTCAGGTCCTCGGCGGTGTCCTCGAAGCGCTCCCTGATGTCCTCAGCCACCCCCTGGATCTTGGTTTTGATGCTCTCCACCTGCGACTGCAGCAGATCGTTCAGGGTGGAGATCTTGGCCTGGGCGTTGTCTCGCACCTGAGTGACGTACGGGTCCAGTCTCATCCTCACTCCCTCCACGTTGTCCATGGTACGGGCCTGGAGCGCCTCAACGTAGTCAGCAACATGACTGGGAAGAAAACCAAGAGGAAAATCTGATTACAGTTACTCATCACAATCCTTCAGCTAAAAGAGGAATAAAAGTTGTTTTTGGGGGGGTGGAGGTTCAAATTCTAAGGTTTTAATACTACAGATGATATTTAAAGAATCATATCTAAAGTATTAATATTGAGTAGATAAAACAAACGTAACTCTTGACATCTTAATTTTTTTTTTATTTTTATTGAAACTTTTATTGGCTTGGACCCCCCCCCCCCCCCTCTCTATTTTTGGGGTGGATTTACATAACTTCTGAAAAAGATCCAGTATGTAAGAATTACTGCCATCTAGTGGTAAAGATGGGTATAGCACAGACATTTTTTTATTGTCTCTAATGGGAAACTTGGCATACACACAGGTCCTCACAATATCACAACATCAAAAAATAAAATCCACTCACACATCAAACATGATTGTCCACTAGAATCACCAATAGAGACCACAGAGGAAATAAAACCACTAAAATGAAAAAAAAGGAAACAATACACCAAAGACCCTTAAATAATTAAAAATGCTCAAAATAAAAACACTAAAATAGAATAAAAACAACAAAAATGATGATTCAATAAAATGAAGAGAATAAAATCTGCAGCTGTTTAAGATGCTATTCCAGGAGGAACAAAGGAGGTTTTAGTCTGTAGTCCGGGGTTCTGAATCTCAGACCCGAGAAAGCAGGAAGAGTCCTTGTGTAGAAGGTGGTTCCGGTTTCCCACAATGCCTCTGGCTTTCCTCCCTGAGGAGGCCTCCTCCTCCACCCTGCTGAAACTGCTAGAATCTTTCCAAACCAGGAAATAAAGGTTCAGTCTTCAGAGATGTTAGTTTCAAATCTGTTATTTAACAGATCCTGGACATGATGTCCTGGACTTAACGTCGCTGATACAAGCATGGTTCCTTCATGCTGCTTTTAAGGGTGGGGCCTCAGAGGGCATAGGAGTTGTATTTAAGGTTGTGAATAAATGACCGTCTCAGAGGACGAAATGTTCTGCACGTCTGTACAAACCAGACGTCATTCTGAAATATATTCCTTTGAAAGTCCTGTAAAGGCTACAAATGTACGTTTACTAGGAATATTTCATGTTTGGCTGTAAGACCGAGCCAGACAGAAAACATCGACATTGTGGAGTGATCTGGTGGAGATGCCAGGTACAGGTGGGTGTTATCTGAATAACAGTGGTGCGAGGACAAGGTGAGTGGATGGAGAAAGAAGTGGGGTGTAATGTAAAGAGAAGGGGCCTTAGTATCGAGCCTTGAGGCATCCCTGTGGAAAGATTTTTTTTTGCAAAACACTTAAATATTGTTATTTGAGATTGGAAACCCCTGGACAAAAGTTCAAAGTGCTTTGATCCTAAAAGGCTTTAATACAAGCATACTAATAAATTACTGTTTATGTAATATCAAAGATAATGTGTGGTTAAGCATTTGTTTCATTTAGAAGAGACTTTCTTATTTTTAATACATGACAAGGTCTCCAGTGGTTAAAATCTTTATTTCCAGAGAGGTAACCAGTTTAGTAAAAAGTTATATATTTATCTGAAATAAAATGAACAACAGTTTTTAGGTTCTGTTTTTGAGTAAAATTTAAAACATTAGAGCTGAGTTTCCATCTTTGTCTTTGGATATAACTTCCCAACATTTACTGTACCTAAGTTTTCTTTAAAATATGAAAAAACTTAATATTTAAACAACTTCCTTCCCAAAAAAACACAATTTAATGAAAAAAATTCACATACGTAGAACTCTCAGTTCTTAATCACTTTATCTGGAACAAAACCCACAATCATGTCTAGAGAGTGCCGTCTTCAGTCAGGTCTCTCAGTTCCTCCAAGACAACAACCTGTTTGATCCATATCAGTCTGGCTATAGGCAAGGCCGCTCTACTGAAACTGCTCTCCTGTCAGTTACTGATTCCCTACATGTTGCCAGATCCGCTGGTCAATCCTCAGTCCTTATACTGCTGGACCTGTCTGCTGCCTTTGACACGGTCAACCATCATATACTGTTCTCCACACTCTCGGAGCTTGGCATCTCAGGATCTGTCCTCTCGTGGTTTATGTCCTACCTCACGGGAAGATCCTTCAGAGTATCTTGGCGAGGAGGCGTGTCCAGATCACATGGGCTGACAACAGGGGTGCCTCAGGGCTCGGTGCTTGGCCCTCTTCTCTTTTCACTATACACCTCCTCACTCGGTGCATCATTAGCTCTCATGGTTTCTCCTACCACTGCTATGCAGATGACACTCAGCTTTTCCTTTCTTTCCCACCTGACGACACAACATCTCAGTGTGAATATCAGCATGCCTTGCTGATATCTCTGCATGGATGAAGGATCACCACCTTCAGCTAAATCTGTCCAAGACTGAGCTTATTGTCTTTCCAGCCAATCCTTCCTTACCACCACAGATAAGCGTGCAGCTTGTCTCAATCACACTAGTGCCTACATCTTCTACCAGGAATCTTGGTGTCATGGTAGACAACCAGCTGACCTTTAAGGACCACGTTGCCTCGGTTGCTCGATCTTGCCGATTTGCTCTACAACATCAGGAGGATCAGACCCTACCTGACTGAACACACGGTCCAGCTCTTGGTCCAGGCTCTGGTCATTTCACGCTTTAACTACTGCAACTCCTTACTGGCTGGCCTGCCTGCATGCTCAGTTAAACCTCTGCAGATGATCCAGAACACAGCAGCACGTCCGGTCTTCAACCAGCCCAAAAGAGCTCATGTCACTCCGCTGCTAATCGCTCTCCACTGGCTTCCAGTTGCAGCTCATCAAATTCAAAGCTCTGCTTCTGGCTTACAAAACAATAACCCAAACGGCTCCGGTCTACCTCCACTCCTTAATCCAGAGCTACACTCCCTCTCCACAGTTACGCTCTGCCAGTGAAAGACGCCTAGTGCTCCCACCACAAGGTGGCGCCACATCAGTAGCTAGACTCTTCTCCTCTGTTGTTCCCCGGTGGTGGAACCATCTACCAAACTCCGTCCGATCCACAGAGTCCTTATCCACTTTTAAAAGCAAGCTAAAGACTCAGTTGTTTAAGGAGCATTTCCACACTTAGCTTAACTCTTCTACTCAGAATGAGTTAGAAAGATTTGTCCAGAACTTTGGCTCAACCAAGTACTGAAGAAGCTGCTGCATTTATGCCCAAGATGATGTTGTTTGATGAAATCATGATGTTGGTATTTAAACAGAATGACTTACAAAAACTACAAAAAAAACTGCCTCCAGCACTACATGACAGCACCTGGTCCTTATGTAGTTCTTCCTCTCAAATGTAAGTCGCTTTGGATTAAAGCATCTGCTAAATGACTGTAGAATAGAATAGAATAGAATAGAATAGAATAGAATAGAATAGAATAGAATAGAATAGAATAGAATCTCCTCTTAAGACTTGTTTACGACATCAAATTGTCTATTTAAAGCTGTCCAAAGCAAATAAACCTGGTCTGTAACGGCATAATTCTACTAAACTGACTAGAAACAACTTATCAAATCTCTTTTGATTCCTCATTTTAAAACTGTAAAATGGTATTTAAATAATAATGAAACACATAATTAAATGATGCATCTAAACAGTAATAATAAAAACGTCTTACTGAACAGAGTTCCCCATCGGCGCCTCCTCTCCGTCTCACTCACCTCTTGATCTCCTGGGTGTCTTTGTGGAGGCGTTTCCTCAGCTTGCGGGTGTAGGTGGAGACTCGGACCCTGACGTCGTCGGCGTTCTGCTCCATCATGGTCTGCAGCTCCTGGGCGTAAGCCTCCGCCTGCTCGCGGGCCTCGTTCATGTGACCTCGCAGCTTGTCGGTCAGCAGCTGCAGGTCTTTTCCCAGACGCTCCGCGGCCTCCTGGGTGTAGGGGGCCAGCTTGGTCTGCAGGTCGTCCTTGTACATGGTCAGCTCCGACATGCTGTCCTGGATCAGGGTGCTGGTCAGGAGGGCGAGATGAAGAGGTTCAGTTGGTTTTCAGAAGCATCCATTTTCTAGAAAGAGGTCAGGTTTTCCTTTGTCTACATGAACTCAGACATAGAGGTCAAACCAGACCAGTGAGTCAGGAAGATGGACCAGAGACAAGAGAACCCTGCAGATCTCAAAGTTCAGTCAGCAGCTCTCGACATGTCTCACCTCACTGAGACCTGCTGAGTCAACTCCTAACGCTCAGCTGAGAAGCTGCATAAACAGAGCAAAATGAGCTGTCTAACAAGTCTTACAGCCTGGAATCCAGCCCAAACCTCTTTCTCGTCTTGTTTTGGTATTAACCAGAACCTGAGATTATTAACCATGTTTTTTATTTCTTTATCATCAAACTGGTTATTGTGCACACACAGGTTAATCCTCTTAGTGAGACGGTGTGTGAGATCACATTGTTTTTTACATCTGATTTTATCTTGTTTAAAAACCATCCAGCACCAATTCACAAACACTGAAAAAATATGTTTAAAAACAACTTTAGAAGATTCAGACTGGAATAATAAGCTAGTGCAGTAAGATAATTGAACTTTACTCCTGGAACAAGAAGTAGTATTTAGGCCTTAGACAAAATTGAAATATCTGAAAACCAGGGGTGGAGCTAGAAGGGTAACCAGGAGGGCACTGGAGGAGGACAGAAACATCTTTCCAGACCTGCATGGATCACCAGCATCACTCCACCAGTTTTAAGTCAATTTTAAAGTAGTTTCATTTAAACAGGAGGCTAGCTAGGCTGCTAGTTTGTTTTAAAGTATCTACAGCATGAAAATGTGGAGAAATAGATCCTGGAACTATTCTGGTTTAATAGAGGAAGATATGAAGAGGAAAGAGATATTTCTGACTTTTTAGAGGAAGGACACAAATCAGGCCGAGACAGACCCCAGTTCCCAATTTGAGCCAACAATTCACTGAGAGAAAGATCTTTTCTCTCAAAGTGAGACAGAAGCAACACTAAAAGACGTTTTGGACTTGAAATAAGTGTGGCACATCTTTTTAACTTCTTTAAAGAGACTTTTCTTATGTAGGAAATCTTACCAAGTTTAATTACTGCACTAGCAGATTAACTTCAGTTTCTGGCAGAATAATTCTAAAATAAAAAGAGGTTAACTTTCATTTGCACTTTTCAATGTAAAAGCAAAAACAGATGATTAAAAGGTTCAAAAGCTGCAGCAGGTGAACTGTGTTAACAAAGGAAGAGAAATGAACAATCCTCCTTTTTACAATCCCTGTCAGAGACTTTTTCCTTATGAATCTGAACAACACTGATCTCCAGCTGCAGGTTCTGCAGCGGTGAGGACGAATCGGACCAAATAATGGTGTATAAACTCACTCCAGCTCTCTGCTGATCTGGGAGCTCTTGATGTCCTTCACCATCTCGTCGGCCCTTGTGTTCAGGTCTGTGACGTAATCCTTAAACTTGTCAACCGTCACCTCCCATGTCTCCTTCCAGTCTTCCAGAGGAACGCTTCGTGCATGGCAGCCTGGTTCAAACAGAGAGCTTCATCTCCAAACAGATACTTTCCAGTCTTTTACAAAGGAGATTGATCAAGATGAAGAAAGTTAGGGACAAGATTTTAATCAGCAGTTTTTACTGAGTTTATTTGTTTGGGTTTGTTTTTGTTTTTTCTTTTTCTTTGAGTCTCAGCTAGAAAATTCAGTCAAATCCCTTTTGAATGTAAAGAAACTAGATCATTTAAGTTTCAAGTGACCTTTTTTTTTGCAGACGTTGCAACTACAGGACCTCATGATGCCTTGTACCCAGTGATGTTTCAAGGCACCAGGAAGCAGCAATGCTAACATGTAGCATAGAAACATGATGGGGAGAAACTCAGCTAAAGTTCACTTTTTACCTCCTACTGTAGCAGTTTCTCATCAGATATCACTCTACTCATTCCTAGGATTACTCTACTCATTCCTAGGATTACTTTACTCATTCCTAGGATTACTCTACTCATTCCTAGGATTACTTTACTCATTCCTAGGATTACTCTACTAGTGTAACACATATCTTGATTCTGTGGTAATCTCACATGCCAAAGGTTTCTTTTCAGACCCAGATTATACAGCCCTGGTAGTTGTGACCACGTACTTCTACGTTTACGTTGGGTGTGTCGTTTCAGACGGGAGGCAGAAGGAAAGGTCTCATCAAGAAGAGATTAATGTGTTATTTGTTTCTGTTGCTTGACAGCAAAAATGATTCATGATCAGGATCAAAGGTCAAGGAAACTATGATGTATATAAAATTCTAAGGTTAAATCTTAAAGTTGATCATTTCACATGAACAGGACCTTTTTCTTCCACCTTTCTTCCTCTCCATCTGAGTTTTGTTTCCCATCTGATGAAGTTTTTAATTTTCCTCCTTTTAGATTTTTAAAACCTTTTCATGTATTTGTGGGCAGAAGCTGGACTCACCTGAGAAGACTGCCAGAGCGAGGATTACTGCCAACACCTTCATGATGATCACCAGAAAGGACACCTGGAAATTCATGTGATGGATCAGATAAAATCATGCTGTAAAACAGATTTATAAAATGTTTCATCTCTCTTATTTATATTCTAATAGTAATGAGAATTAAATGTGAATTTGTCAAAACATAAACACATTTTAACCCTTTAGAGCTCATTTTTAATGAATAAATCTTGTTAAATATATGAGAAGGTCAACCCAACTCTTGTCTCTGCCTCTTTTTGGATGGGTTTAAAAAAAAAGAGGAAACATCTATTTTCATGTTTAATGTCATTTTCTTGCTCCAGAGAGTTAAGAAAAGTTTTTTTTTCCCTCAGATTAAAGTGAAGTTAGGAAGGTGTCTTACCTGATGTGTGTGATCTGATCTGTGACGTCTGCGACTGACTGAAGCCGTCACTCAGTATTTATACCGTCTGGATGGCATTGATCCGATCCAATAAATGTCTGGAGGACTGCTGCCCTGCGTCCGAAGTTCATTAACTGAGTTGTTGTCATCTTTATTGCTGTGTGTGTTGTTTTGGCTCCACGTCGCACTCTGAACATACACAGGTCAGGAAGTCTGGAAACGCTGCTTCCACATGGAGAAAGGACCGACTTCCCAGCAGCCTCGTCTGCTAACTGACAGCACAACAAGGAAGAGGTGGAAATTCCCTCTCTGTCCTGCCATGGTCCGTGCTGTGATTTATACTCGGTTTTATAAGAAGGGAAAGTTTCCAGGCGTTTCTGACAGATCAGAACAATTTATGAATAACTGTAAATATCCTGAGTTAGAGAGAACAGAACAAAGGCTGAAACATCCAAAGAAGAGTTTTGGAAAGTCCTTCAAGAATCGTGGAGAATTATTCCTGGAAAGTCCTTCAAGGATCCTGGAGAATTATTCCTAAAGACTACTTTTAAGAAATTATAGAAAGCTTTTCTAAGAGGGTTCAGACTGAGATGAAGAATAAAAAAAAATGTTCACATTAAGCTCCCTAAAAGCTGAACTGACCCAGATCCTGGATCATGTTTCATGTTTGCACACATTCCAGTACATGTCTGCAGGACTCATACCTGTACAGGTGCAGCAGCTGGAGCTGCTTCCAGATCGGTTCAGTAGGAGGTTCAATGAAATGTCAAAATTTTAAACAAACTTTGAAAACTTCCTAAGTCATTTCCATCTGTTGCACCAAACTGAACATGTTCGTCAGGCTCGTGTCCATCAGCTGTTGTGTGGTAGATGATCACCGTGTGGTCAGCAGGTGGCGCTGTGGGCTACAGCACCGTTTTAAATGCAGAAGAAGAACAGCTCCAGTTTTCTGCTCAGAGCTTCAACACCTCATTGTGCAGCAACAATCACGTCATCAGCAGCACAAAAGACATGATTGTAGATTTTTGGAGGAACAGGAGTAAAGAAAGCAGTGCTTACGCCCTGGGAGAAGAGGTGGGGGTGGTGGAGGAATACAGATACCTGGGAGTTGAACTGGAAATAAACCTCTCACCCTCTCCACAACACGGAGGAAACCACAGTGTTCAGTCGTTCACCCAGATCTCATGACCGCCCTGAAACAACACGCATGTGCACCACATACGTTTCAGCAAAAAGCAGCATGGTCATGAGAACGACAAACATCTGTCCAGCTGTGCTGGATGAGCATCCTTACTGTGCTGCAGGGTGAAGCCATCAAGTAAACCTGATCCAGGACAGAGGTGCCACCAACAAATGAATAAAGGAGCTGATGCTGATAATCAGTAAATGACTGTATTGATCCGCAGCACACGGCTGCTCCTGACCTCCTTTAATTCCTCCTGAAGTAGTAAAGATGGACTTTGATGCTTCTTTTGATTTAGTTTTTGTCTCACAGTGAAATGTGTTGTTGTTTATCTCAGAATGGATTAATCACATTTTCAGGCTGAATTAAAACCAAATGATCCAAACTTTTCCATCCCACGAGGCTTGAAGAAGCTGGACAACAACCAGCGCTCACTTTCTCGCAGACCTCCACCAAACCATCGTCAGTTTCTGTTTGTCAGTGATTGTGGGCATTATTTTTAGTTAGAAGCCAAATGATCCCTATCTCCCCATAGCAACGAATCCTTTAAAACATTCCTTGATCCAAGCCGTGATCCGGATCACCCCCAAAGTCTGATCACTTGTTTCTTATTCCATTTCTGACATTTCATGAGAATTTAATCAAAATCTGTCCATAACTTTTTGAGTTATGTTTCTAACAGACAGACAAACCAACTCCACCAATTAATGGCCTCCACCTCGGTGGAGGCTAAATTTGTAAAAGCACAAAGTAAATGCTTTTTATTCATCAACAGTTTCCCATTTCTGCCTTTAACCACTGTTAACCTCACCAGATACTTTACTGATAGAAGGAAAAGATCAGTGTTCATTCTACACGTCAGGAAAATTAGTCTCACAGGCGTCACATCTGGTGGTTTAATGACTTTTACATCTCCTAATATTATGTAAACAGACGGACAGAACTGGTTCAAGGTTCAAGGATAGCTTTATTATCCCAGTGGGGCATTTGGTTTTGCAGCCAGCAGCAAATGACAACCAGACAACAACACAGCAATAAACAGTCAAGACTAACAAAATGAATAAAGAAATAAAAACACTGGATGGAGTGAAGTCCATCCCGTAGGCTTGAAATAACAAAACTGATACGGAGTTGGTAAATGAATTTAATGCTTTTACAGCTGAGATTTTAGTAATGTTGTTGTTAGTTTTTAAGAATGAGACTCCACTGAGAAATCCCTGGTGTTTATAAGCACTTTGATTTTAGTGGTTTCACAGGAGGCGTAAACAGGAAGAGGTTGAGAAACTCTTCCACCATACAAACGAGTCCTGATGGACTGAAGGTTGGACTCATAGGAACTGCTCTGAGCCTCTCTTCGGCTAAACAGGGTCCCTTGAATCTGGAAGAACCAATTATTGCCCCGGTACCCAAAATGAACACGTCCAAATGTCTTAATGACTACAGGCCTGTAGCCCTGGTCTCACTTATTATGAAAAGTTTAATAGTAAAAGAGGCCTCTATTCTCTATGGCTCAGGCAGATCTTTCAGTTTGCTCACAGCTCCGGTCGGGGGGTGGACGATGCCATCAGCACCACACTGAGCATGACCCTGTTGCATGTGGAGGACGTCAGGACTTGCTGTGACTTCACTGTTTCCAGACTCATGTCCTTGCACAGAGATCGAGGACCCAGAATGCAGAGCCAGAGCTCATTTGTTGGCTCCTGGACTTCCTAACAGAAAGATCACGACATGTGAAAGTTTATGAAGAATTCTTGTTGTCTCTCATCTCCACTTTTGTTTGTCCTGTAAACAGATTTGTGTCGTAGTCCGTACGAAGGGAGCTGATGACTGATCGGTTCATTCACTAATCAGAGCAACTCTGATCCCGGCCCTGTGGTTCAGGACTTTATTCAGCGACGTCAGTCTTCTTTTCTTGACATTAATGTTACCAAAACAGAATAGATGATAATAGATTTTGGGAAAACTCCTGCTGACGTCTCTGCTTTGACCATCAGAAACCGGCAGGTGGTTCATCCAGAGCACCGGGACTGATGATAAGCTCACATTTGTGCCACAAGTGGATGCTGTGTGCAAGAGATTGTTCTTTTACCACAAACTCCCAAACTTTAATGTTGGTGGTTCAGTTTTAAGAATGTTTTACTTGTCTTATTGAATCTGTGTTTACCTTTTCTTTTGTGAGCTGGTACCAACGTCTGAGCCACAAAAACAAAGATCGACTCCAGGGTATCGTCAAGCTTGGACCCAGAAAATGTAAACACAAAAAAATATACGAATGTACAACCCGGTGTGTGTAGGAATGTGTGCAAGGCCAGAGCAGAGAAAGGTGAGGCTGCTGAAGACATTTCACATTTTATGCACGGGGCTGTTAACAAGAGATCTTTGCACACAGAGTAAACCAGGAGCTTGTTAGAAAGATCTAAAGCTGTAGTTTAACTGGCAGAAATAAACCGTGATGATGTTGTGAAGGCGGGATAGACTGTAGGGGCGCATGTTCAACGAGCATCACGGGGATTCATTTCAGGACAATTACAGGAAGGTATTTCCTCACCCAGAAGCCGCCCATCGTGCACAGGGCCAGCATGTAGTCTGTTCCCAACCAGGCTGGGACTCAGAATGTAGGAGTCACCAGGCCGCCTGGCCGCCATGTTGGTTACCTGCATTTTATCACATTTGATCTGAAATGAAAATGTTTCCTGTTGACATACAGATCCATCATGTGATGGAGCTTTTATAGCCGTGTGTGTGCAGTCGACAGCTCCGAGTACATCAGGAAAACCTGCTGTCGCTGCAAACTGGGCTTTAATGTCGGCCGGTTCAGCTGCATTGTGGGAATGTGATCCACCCGGTTGACATGTGGATAATTCTGTCCTACACGGCTGGCCTGGCTCAGGGTGGACTGACACGGTCCCAATCGGCCTGTCGGCTCCCTCTGGATGCCCCAGTTGCTAGGAACCCACCTGGCCTGCACCTGTATGGGCCAGGTGGCGCATGGCTCCCCGCTGTGAAGCGCTCCAAGGCTGCAGCTCTGTGGACTGGGAGCCTAAACCACTGTTTTAACGGTACTTTTGCACCACGCTGTGCAGCTCATGTAATTGCAGACACGTGGGGTGTTCATTGCTCATCAGTGTTAATTGTTCATGTGTCTCCAATGTGTGCATCACTCAGTCTGAGGACTGTTTTCACATTTCTTTATTCTAACAGTTTCCCAGCATCACCTCTAGGTGTCGCTGTGGAGAAACGTGCGTAAGCAGCCATGAAGTTGGCGTGAGGCACCGCACGTTTCCGGTCATTTCACTCTGATACATCAGAACTTTGCCATGACAACGAGCGTATGTCACATTTTAGTGTGAACGCTGCCGTTGTTCATGAGGCCTCGAACAGAAGGCTCGTTGTGTTCTGGCAGACGCGAGCGTCCCCTCAGGCCCCGGGCAGGGACAAACAGATTTTAAAACTCTTTTTGGGCTTTAAAGGCAGAATCTGTAGGATTTTCAATATAAATTCATGTAAAAAATAACAAATACCATAATTAGAAAGTTTAAAAACATGTCATTTGCCATCATTTCATATGTGATATTTTATGAAATTACAAAGTTATTGGTTCTTTTTAAACTTTTTACGGTCCGTAAAAGTTGTAGTACCTTTTTTCCACCAGTAGAGTGAGTATAAGACAATTTATAGCAGAGCAGCTCGAATGTACAGCTCAGAAGCGATTCCTACATTAGTTGAGAGAAAGGGAAGAAGAGGTGGAGCTTCGCACAGTGGCAGTGTTTCGACTGAATTGCCTCACCAATCTTCACGTGAATTTGTGAGAGCAGAGCTTCCAGAGAAGTTTAGATAAATTGACCTTGGCTTGTCTATTTGATATAAAGCATGGATGAAACCACTTCAAAGCGACCAATATCACCGCCAGAGTTAGCTTCTGGTAAGAAGAAAAAAGTACGCTACGAGTCACAAAAGCTATATGACAAGAAGCGTGGGAAAACTAGAATAAATATCGGCGTCGCCTTCACGCGCTGGAGACAGCTTCGTAACAACAAAGGACTGAAGTCTGACGCAGAGTTGGCAACATTTCTTCTCGACCGGTAAGTATGAACTTTCACACAGTTAGCAGTTAGCTGTAACCAAGAGGTCGTAATTAAAATGGTTCGATGCTAAGTTTTATGGTTAATGGGTCCTCCTCGGTTGTATAGCCTGCTGTTACGTTGTTCTGTGAGTACAAACGTTATATTGTCCCTCAACTTGTAGATAAACGGTGATATGACCATTAGCCGCCGTGTTAGGCGTTGTCATGACTACAAAGGTAGTTCTCCTACAACGAAGAAAGACGATGACATGTAACAATGTGCGACCATGGACCAACAATTTATTGTGTGCGACTGTCTGTATATTCATTTTTTTTATTATTCCCTCCTTACCCAAACTCAGAGTATAAAAACACATTGATAAAAAGTCAAGAGAAGCGGGGAGGGGGAGGGGGTCTTACAGCCGGCACGTTAGACATCTCATATGGCGAAGAACGACACAGACCAGAAGC
>NC_055698.1:32340368-32347868 GCF_017639745.1 Melanotaenia boesemani | reverse complement strand
ACCAGTCATGGGCATGTGCTACATGAAATTATATATATCTTTTTGCTTTGTTATACACATGGCAAAGTAAATGACAACATTTGTGCCATTAGAGGTATTAATTCACCCAACATTAGGAGAAACCAGTGAAAAACATTAGCAAATGCACCAATGTTGAAATTAAACATTACTTATGCACCAAATGCTGATTCCTTACTTTTCACAAATTGAAACTAAAATGTTGTGGTATTTAAAAATGAAAGTCAGCATCTTAATTAGCATGAGTCTTAAGTTTCCACTTGCTTGTTATTGTCATTTATTTTCCGTAAGTAAAAACTGTAGAAATCTATTTAATGTGAATTGGCCGAAATGTTGTCAGTAGTTTGAAGCAAAAACCTCAAAACATCTTACAATTGTCAACGCATAATTTTAAATAGCAAAACCAAAGAAATTGAAAGAGAAAAACTGATGTAATTTCTTTCAGATGATATATGTCAGGTCATATTCAGCCAAAAACTTGTTCAGAACTTGCAGATCTCCAAAAAGTCATGTAGATAAAGCTTCAGTGCAGGTAACTTTCAAGGTGCCAAAGAGAAACTCCCCGTCCTGGATGTGGCCACAAGCTATTCAAGCGGCACTACAGTGGGATTGTCACAAAGGCACTCTCATTGATATCCTTACCTTTGAACTCCTACGATCCCCCACAATTACCTCGGCAACACCTCAGCAGCCACATAGCCAATCATGGTAGACCTCCCCACCCCCAGTCCTCTGTCCTTCTTCACTCTCACTCCTGTTATGCACCTAAGTTTTCTTAAGCTGATGAGAAGAGAGTACTCTGGACCATTTTAGGGACACTTTCATGTACATTTACTCTAATGTGTGCTCTTTGGAATAAATCACTGCCGTGTCAAACACGGCTGTCTTAATTACTTCTGGGTCAATCGCGGATGGATACTTGTAAATAAATATTCTTGATAAACATCCTTGGCCTGTTAATCTGACTAGACAACCTGTGGCAATTGTCACCATCACACCAACAAAAATAAAAGTACAATAATCCCCCACCAAATCTTTTCAACACTAAATTGTGAATTTACATTGACATTATTTCAAAATGATGAGTTAACTTTTTGCAACTAAAGACTCAAATATACAAGGCACAGTGCGTCTGATACACTGCTTTGCTAAACTTTGTTAAACTGTTTTGTTCATCAGGTCCAGAATTCAACACCAATCCTCCTTCTGTATAAGGATGTTGTCAGACCTACGATGACGACCAACACAGAGTAGAAAGCAGTCTGCAGATGCAGAATCTACACCATAGCAGATGCTGACGAGCTCCTGCTCCATTCCTCCTCTCTGATGAACAAGACTCGGAGTCCCACACTTGATTCAGGACCTCATCTGCCAACCCAGAGGAAGTATTCCAGCCTTTTCCCTCCGAGGACCATGCTCTCACGTGTGGAGATGGTTCTCATCCCAGCAACTCCACACTAGACTGATCTGCTCCAGTGACAGCAGAAGGTCATGGCCAAGGTCTCCAAAAAGCAAACATCTGATGCTTAGGTCACAAAATCTGCCCCCTCATCCCCATTACTGCATCTAAGAATTATTTCCATAACTGTAATGAACAAAAAAAGTGGAAAATGTGTATTCAGTCAGTGGTGTTTGCCACAGATAAAACATCGTCAAGAAGGATTGAATATCTGTTGTGCAATCAAACTTTCACATCCTTTGTATGGATATGTGGCTTTTTTTTGTAGATAGGCTTTGGTCTATGGGGTTTTTGTTGTGTATATACTGTGTATTGCTGCTGTTGCATCAGTTATATTTATCTATTTTTTGCAGTTAAATTGTAATAAACATTTGTCTTGTTCCTTTGCAGTCACATCTCACTGTACAACTATTTATATTATTACGTGATTGAAATAACGAGGTAAAACATGTAAATCTGAGTTTATTTTAATCAAAAAGGTATGAATAAAAACAAACTATCCCAAATTAAGTTATATAACTATACATAAATGAAAAACAAAATACAAAGTTAGAAGTGAACAGAAATTATACAATAATTATGTACAATCTATAAAATTTCACAGATTTGTTATTAATTTGCAGTTTACCTAAAAACACAATCATATGCCAGGAACAAAACCGGTGTACTGTCTGTGTGGATCAGGAAACTTTTCTCTAATAGCCCACACACAACAACTGGGGATGACGCGCCGATTTCCTGCTCCCAGGGAGCCGAGCTTCCATAATATGAAATGCCTATAGGCGGCATACCGGTACTGCCTGTTGTCATCACCTGACTCTGTTGCATGGCCAAGTGCTGTCACATCCTCTTGATAATGCCTATGTATCCTAAGATATCCTTCATCAAGGCAATATTGGGTAAAATGTGGTAGCTTGCTGATGCAATTAGCTGGTGTCTGACCACAGCAGATCCTCTCCCTGTCAGTTGGCATCTCCCTGCATAACCCACAAGTACACCAGGGCATTCCTGGGACTCCTGCTGCCTCTGAGACGCTTGAATTGCTCTGTTGCAACAGAAGATCGAAAATCAGGCCTGGTTGCCTTTCGACGAGCTGTGATGCAAGCCTTCTTACGTCCTCAGCAGTCATGTCATCAAGAAGTCTCTGCAAGGTATAAAAAAAGATTAGTTATAAAAGTGGAGCCTAATTTTATTTATTATTTGAAAACAAAGTGTAAAGCCAAGTAAAAGATTTGATTTATTAGTGAAGGCCTGTGTCTCCCTATTCTGTATAGAGATAAATTTTAAATATTACTATAGTATCTGATTAAATGGTTTGACTGTCAAAGCAAAAAGTTCAAATACTAAGAATAAGTACATCCATAAATTACACATAAAAACGTATTTACGTTGCAACAAGAAATAATACATGAAATATATGTAGCATTATTAGTTATTGCAATATTTGTGAAAATATGGACTTTTTTTAAGTATATTTTTAATCAGTGATAGCTTGACAAACCATTGAACATGAAGCTGTGTCCTGCATTTTACCTGTGTGGCAGCCAAACGGTCACGGCGATACTGTTCAACTCTGTCCGAGTGCTCAGGTCTGGAAGCTGCAGCTCGTGTTCCTCGGCCTCGGCCTCGGCCTCTGCCTCGTACCCTGAACCCTCTTGCTCGTCCTCTCGACCATCCACCGGACCTGCCTCGGCTCAAACGCTGCAGACTTTGTGACACATCGTCCTCGTCACTCTGAAAACACAAGTGCACAAACTGACATGTCTATAACATTCAAACCTGGAAATTCTGCATCGTGTTATCGTGTCACTCTCTGTTAGTCTAAGTCAGTCTAATATTAGCTGAATATTCGCAAACATTTATAACGTTATAATTAACCTAGCACCTAGATAGCTAATCACATAGCTTTGCCTCATTTACTAGCATTGTTTATTCCATAATGCTACATTGCAATTTTAACATGTACTACTTCGCAAACAACATAGTAAATTACAATTTTCAGCGTGAGGCAGAACTTGTTTAAACAGTTACTTACTGGTTCACTTGGAGTTGAAAAACTGGATGCCATCTCAGCTCCTAAATAAGTCTTGTGGACGGTGGAGAAGAAAGTGGCGCTGCTGTGTGAAGTGGGGGTGGGAGGGGTGAGGAGTATTACTCATTACTGCCACCCTGTGGTGGTTTGTGGAGGTGACCGAGTTGTGTTTTATTTATTACTGCCACCTGGCGTTGGAAAGAATTGCCGTGAAATCCTACAAATTCTGCCTTTAAATCACATCCTGAAATAATTCCAAAGGAAAAAATTAACCCGGCTGGGAAAAAAAAGAAATGTGAAGACGTAAGAGATTAAAAATGCAGTTTGTTTTAAAATTTCTGTTTTGTAAAATAAATATACACAATGAACACTGAATGTGTGCTGTTGTTACTGATTCATTTCACAGGTTATTTTAGCATTTCTTTCAGCCATGTATGAACATTTTTTACAGCCTTAAAATTAAGGTAAAAGTAAAAGATAAATAAATTCATGCACACATCCATCCATTTAGTTTTTCCAGAGATCCCTCCTCCTAGTGCGACCAGAACGGGGTGAAGGAGTGAGCTGGGCTTTAAAATAGAAAATAACTACAATCAAACCCAAACCAGACAACTAGCTGCTGCACCTGTAAGGAATCTAAACAGGAAACATCCTTCAGCTGCTAAGAAAACAAAGCAGACAATCACCAGGAGCACCTGAAGGAAGAAAGTGTTGTTAGTGTTGTTGTTTTCATGTTTTTCAGAGTTTTTCTTTCCTCCAGACAAGTTCCAAAAAATATCTGGTGAGAAGTGACAGATCCAATTACAAGTACGCACATAATGAATTTAGAACATGTTCTATTTCTGCTGTCAGGTGTATAAAACATGGCGGAGGGGAAATGTGGTTCAAGGTTCAAGGTTAGCTTTATTATCAGCAGTAAATGACAACCAGACGACAACACAGGAATAAACACTCAAGACTAACAAAATGAATAAAAAAAGGAAATAAAAAGAGTCACCCAACCTTATTTAAAGGCAGAATTTGTAGGATTTCACGGCAATTCTTTCCAACGCCAGGTGGCAGTAATAAATAAAACACAACTCGGTCACCTCCACAAACCACCACAGGGTGGCAGTAATGAGTAATACTCCTCACCCCTCCCACCCCCACTTCACACAGCAGCGCCACTTTCTTCTCCACCGTCCACAAGACTTATTTAGGAGCTGAGATGGCATCCAGTTTTTCAACTCCAAGTGAACCAGTAAGTAACTGTTTAAACAAGTTCTGCCTCACGCTGAAAATTGTAATTTACTATGTTGTTTGCGAAGTAGTACATGTTAAAATTGCAATGTAGCATTATGGAATAAACAATGCTAGTAAATGAGGCAAAGCTATGTGATTAGCTATCTAGGTGCTAGGTTAATTATAACGTTATAAATGTTTGCGAATATTCAGCTAATATTAGACTGACTTAGACTAACAGAGAGTGACACGATAACACGATGCAGAATTTCCAGGTTTGAATGTTATAGACATGTCAGTTTGTGCACTTGTGTTTTCAGAGTGACGAGGACGATGTGTCACAAAGTCTGCAGCGTTTGAGCCGAGGCAGGTCCGGTGGATGGTCGAGAGGACGAGCAAGAGGGTTCAGGGTACGAGGCAGAGGCCGAGGCCGAGGCCGAGGAACACGAGCTGCAGCTTCCAGACCTGAGCACTCGGACAGAGTTGAACAGTATCGCCGTGACCGTTTGGCTGCCACACAGGTAAAATGCAGGACACAGCTTCATGTTCAATGGTTTGTCAAGCTATCACTGATTAAAAATATACTTAAAAAAAGTCCATATTTTCACAAATATTGCAATAACTAATAATGCTACATATATTTCATGTATTATTTCTTGTTGCAACGTAAATACGTTTTTATGTGTAATTTATGGATGTACTTATTCTTAGTATTTGAACTTTTTGCTTTGACAGTCAAACCATTTAATCAGATACTATAGTAATATTTAAAATTTATCTCTATACAGAATAGGGAGACACAGGCCTTCACTAATAAATCAAATCTTTTACTTGGCTTTACACTTTGTTTTCAAATAATAAATAAAATTAGGCTCCACTTTTATAACTAATCTTTTTTTTATACCTTGCAGAGACTTCTTGATGACATGACTGCTGAGGACGTAAGAAGGCTTGCATCACAGCTCGTCGAAAGGCAACCAGGCCTGATTTTTGATCTTCTGTTGCAACAGAGCAATTCAAGCGTCTCAGAGGCAGCAGGAGTCCCAGGAATGCCCTGGTGTACTTGTGGGTTATGCAGGGAGATGCCAACTGACAGGGAGAGGATCTGCTGTGGTCAGACACCAGCTAATTGCATCAGCAAGCTACCACATTTTACCCAATATTGCCTTGATGAAGGATATCTTAGGATACATAGGCATTATCAAGAGGATGTGACAGCACTTGGCCATGCAACAGAGTCAGGTGATGACAACAGGCAGTACCGGTATGCCGCCTATAGGCATTTCATATTATGGAAGCTCGGCTCCCTGGGAGCAGGAAATCGGCGCGTCATCCCCAGTTGTTGTGTGTGGGCTATTAGAGAAAAGTTTCCTGATCCACACAGACAGTACACCGGTTTTGTTCCTGGCATATGATTGTGTTTTTAGGTAAACTGCAAATTAATAACAAATCTGTGAAATTTTATAGATTGTACATAATTATTGTATAATTTCTGTTCACTTCTAACTTTGTATTTTGTTTTTCATTTATGTATAGTTATATAACTTAATTTGGGATAGTTTGTTTTTATTCATACCTTTTTGATTAAAATAAACTCAGATTTACATGTTTTACCTCGTTATTTCAATCACGTAATAATATAAATAGTTGTACAGTGAGATGTGACTGCAAAGGAACAAGACAAATGTTTATTACAATTTAACTGCAAAAAATAGATAAATATAACTGATGCAACAGCAGCAATACACAGTATATACACAACAAAAACCCCATAGACCAAAGCCTATCTACAAAAAAAAGCCACATATCCATACAAAGGATGTGAAAGTTTGATTGCACAACAGATATTCAATCCTTCTTGACGATGTTTTATCTGTGGCAAACACCACTGACTGAATACACATTTTCCACTTTTTTTGTTCATTACAGTTATGGAAATAATTCTTAGATGCAGTAATGGGGATGAGGGGGCAGATTTTGTGACCTAAGCATCAGATGTTTGCTTTTTGGAGACCTTGGCCATGACCTTCTGCTGTCACTGGAGCAGATCAGTCTAGTGTGGAGTTGCTGGGATGAGAACCATCTCCACACGTGAGAGCATGGTCCTCGGAGGGAAAAGGCTGGAATACTTCCTCTGGGTTGGCAGATGAGGTCCTGAATCAAGTGTGGGACTCCGAGTCTTGTTCATCAGAGAGGAGGAATGGAGCAGGAGCTCGTCAGCATCTGCTATGGTGTAGATTCTGCATCTGCAGACTGCTTTCTACTCTGTGTTGGTCGTCATCGTAGGTCTGACAACATCCTTATACAGAAGGAGGATTGGTGTTGAATTCTGGACCTGATGAACAAAACAGTTTAACAAAGTTTAGCAAAGCAGTGTATCAGACGCACTGTGCCTTGTATATTTGAGTCTTTAGTTGCAAAAAGTTAACTCATCATTTTGAAATAATGTCAATGTAAATTCACAATTTAGTGTTGAAAAGATTTGGTGGGGGATTATTGTACTTTTATTTTTGTTGGTGTGATGGTGACAATTGCCACAGGTTGTCTAGTCAGATTAACAGGCCAAGGATGTTTATCAAGAATATTTATTTACAAGTATCCATCCGCGATTGACCCAGAAGTAATTAAGACAGCCGTGTTTGACACGGCAGTGATTTATTCCAAAGAGCACACATTAGAGTAAATGTACATGAAAGTGTCCCTAAAATGGTCCAGAGTACTCTCTTCTCATCAGCTTAAGAAAACTTAGGTGCATAACAGGAGTGAGAGT